>NW_024540356.1:0-179464 GCF_016647625.1 Suillus subalutaceus | reverse complement strand
GAGTAAATGGTTGCAGACATAATGAAAAAGCACTGCTAGAGAAAAACATCTAAAGTTCACAAAAGCCCTCGGCCTACTGCCTCATTTGAGTGGATATTGACATTCAATAAAATCACAAGTATCAGCAGTATCTGTATATGTTTATACCACAGAACACTTAGCATTTTTTGTTCCTATTTTTCCCTCAGTCATTCCACTTATGACTAAGAGTGAGTACAGAACTTGTTTTCTATTTAATCATACTAACAGATAATAGTTCACTTCACTTTGTTAGGTATAATATTCAATTACAGTCATTTCACTTATGACTGAGGTTTGCTTGTTACCCTCAGTACCATCCCCTTACAAACCCAGCCCAACTATCTCACTGGTACTGAGTACCCTTAGTATATCCAGCACCCCCATTTTAGCATGTTTCTCTCTCAGGACACTTCCAATTCACCTACCAATGACACTGACATGTGCCTTCCTGATGATGACTATAGACTTCTCCTTGATGATGTTCCATAACCTACTCCCCCTCAAGTGTGATTACTGTAATGACTCCAATGTTACCATAGCCTCCCTTTGATGTCCCCTGCTAATTTTTTATCTGGAGGGAAACTGAGGCATATGAAGAAGCGGCAGTTGGATGTCTAAGGTCAGGTCAACTACCTCAATGAAGAAATTAAGAGCACACAATTGGATAGAATTACTCCAGAAGAACTTTGAAATGAGCACTACATGGCTAAATACAATCTCACTCATCAAGTCAATGAATATAAATTCCTGAAAACTGAGTGCACAGATGAGCAAACCAAAGCAGCTGTTGCATATTAATTTCTCTGGGATGAGAGATTCTAAAATATGCCTTTACAAAGCAGAGATTAAAATGCATAATGCACTAACATATGCATATGCAGAGGAGGTGGCATGTACACCTCAAGATGAATATGCCTCCCCTTACTAGTTCTGGTTCTGGGTTTTGAGTTTTCAATGCTAATTATTTGTCCTTGCTTTATGCTACTTTCAAGCTTTTTGTACGTGCATATCACTTATTCTCTTGTGTTACCTTTAATATACACTGATGTTCTTATATATTTGCTTTGTCATGGAATTTGTGGCTACTCCCAATCTTCACTACAGTGTGCCTTTGAGTGGAGACTGTCAAATAAGATATACACTAACCTCTCATACTGTGCATGACCCTGAGTCCCCTCATATAATCTACTTGATGGGCCTATTTAACTGAACCAATGGTTTCTTTGCAACCTCAATTTTCTTCAAACCGTATGATCATGTTATGAAGAATGAGACAACACTGATCCAATGGACAGCTGCCCACAAGTCATCAGCTGAATTGATTTCTATCAGAGATCTTAAAGAGATTAAAATCACCCTTTCAATGCAGCAAACACATATTCAACATGGACATAGACCTAGATAAATTGTAAATTTAGAAAAATCAGGAAATAATTGTATAAACTGAAGAAAGATTAAAATTAAATGTCCTCTGGTTTGCTGTCAGGTGTCTATTGCAGGCCTTCTTAAAAGGGATAATACACCAAGTGCTTGGTGGATAAGCACTATCTGCCTACACCCAGTGATCAACTGGTAGAAGTATGTTATGCTCCTGATAGATATGAGTGGATCTAAAAGCATATGCATAATTGACACTTACAAATCAACTGCTATCTCATTAACAGCTAGGACCCCCATTCTGTCATTCAGAGCAAGTGCTAGCCTTTGTACAATACCTTTGAGCAAGCTAGAAATCTCTTAAATTGTAGTGAGGGGAGCTCATGAAAGCATCATGCTGGTCAAGCAGTGTGAGCATTACACGCTTAGTGCAATTAACAACTGGGCCAATTACTAACACCTGCCCATTGAGACATCCCCACTAGAAGATGGAGTTACTATAGTGACCAGCACAGTCCAAGAAAATATGAGTTGAATAGCAATAGGAAGCTGGAAGATGAGAGTAGAAGGTTGAGAATATGTTGTAATATGTACTATGAGGTGTTTTGCAACCTTGACTCAATAATAGGTGATTTGATGACCTTATTTGGTATGCAAACAATGACTTCAGACTCAGAGTCCAGTGACTTCAATGACTCCAGCAGTAACCAATGAAGTCATATTATGTAAGTTGTTGTAATGCCTGTATTAGAAAATGCTATGTACTTTCTTTATTTCTTGAATATTAACATTGAAAATTAGCATTGGCCATTGATGATGTTGAAGTCCAAAGACTTTTTTTATATTCTTGAATCTACTATCCATGATTTATATCTTATACACTCCTGGGTCATTGAATGCCAATATTTGACCAGACACTTGGTTTGCATTGGTATTTTTTACCATGCTCCTGGGCCTGCTGCATTATAAAGACCTTTATTTTATATTCTCAAAACAAATGTCACATGTTACCCTCACTACTACACTATGCTTCAAGGCTGTCAAATGTTAATGCTTGACCACTTCATTCAAGAACAACTGGTTGGATACTCCTTTCCTATTGTTACTCCTGTGTCTGCACTCTAATGACCTTTGTATTGTACCCTCAAAATCAATGTTGAATGTTTACTCTCTACTATACTCAAGGGTTGTTGCATGCCAATGTCCAATGAGGCATTCATTTTGTCAATGCTTATGCTATACTGCTGGGCCTGCAATCTGCAGACCTTGGTTTCATATTTTTGAAACCAATATTAATTCAGTATATCTGCTGTACTCCTGACCCATCAAATGTCAATATTTGATGTATCACTTGGAGGTCAAACTTCCAGGCCTGCCCTCTGGAGACCATATCCTCTAGATAAATGTCAAATGTTTGTTTGTTCTCTAGTATACTTCACGACTATTGAACACCAATGTTTGGTCACTTCAGTATTACTTCTCTCCACTGTCTCCTTGCGTTGTTGGCCAGGTGCTCTATGCACTTCTGCTTCTTAATATCAAAATAAATGTCGACACTTTCTTTTCACCTCCTATACTTCTAGATCATTAAATGCTAATGTTTGACCTTCTGCCCAAAGACCCCATCTGTTATCAAGCTTTTTGGTTATTTACTACTCTGCTAGACATCAAACATTAATGCTTAACACAAGTGCTCTACAACACTTGCCATAGTTGATTACCCATAATGTTCTAGATGGCGAACAAAACAGAGAGCCTAGTGGTCTTCAGGTAGGTGTGTAGTACCAAATCATAAGTCTATATAACTCAGTGCGATGAACAAGGTTGTTAAGACCGTACTCAAGTAGTATCGGATCCGAAGGGCTTCGGCCTCAGCTCGTGCGCTGTGCCCCTTTCCCGAGTCTTGCCCCTTATTTCAGAGAGCTAAAGTATCGCGTCTAGTGAAACAGATAAGTATTGCAATGGATCCGTTAAGACTTCCGGATATCGAACGTATAGAGTAACGGCCAATCCGGATCGGATCCGGACTAGAAACTAACGGGTGAGGACTGTCCGAAGACAGAGGCGGATATGTAGACTATAGGAATCTATCCTAAGTCTCGGAGTAGACAAGAGTAGCGTACTCAAGTCCGGATGGATAACGGAGGGACTCAGAGTCCAGACGGAATGAGTGCAATCTAAGATGATATTCGAACTGATCTACTACAGCGCATATACAAAGGTTTATATACTACGGATAGCTAACGGAATGATCAATAAGCAAAGGTGCGAGGCTATGTACGAAAGTATAAGCAAAGTCTAAGTGGAGCGTATTGGTAAGTTGGATGGATCACGAATCATGAACCGGGAATGAAGTACAAGTAAAAGCGGATTCGTAAGTGTAGCGGATCAGTAAGCATAGCGGATCAGTAAGCATAGCGGAAGTAAAGGATAACCGGTATACCGGTGTACAGGAATACCGAAAGGAGATGAACGATAGTTAGAGTTATATGAACAGGAAATGAAATAAGAATCAAGGCGGATCTGTGGACCGGACGATGGATATGTTCATCGGATCTGGATCGGATCTGAGATCCAGATCATCGGATCTGTAACCGGATATATGGTATATGACAGGTGGTCATGCTGCAAGGATGCAAGAGAGTGGCACAACTTCTTGATTAGGCAGGTGTTGTTCATCCACTGCTTCTACCTCCGCATCACCTCCATCAGATTGAGCCTCATCTTTCTCTTCCTCCAAGACTCTCTGCAACCTCCAGTTGAGGTAGGCCTCAAATTGATCAACTGCTTCTTGACATGCTAACCACCTTGTCATTTGTGCCACATAGTCCTTCCGGTTTGTCACATTATAAGTGCCCTTTGCAAAGTCTATGTGCAAATGCTCAGGAAACTCGGTATTGAAGCCATCAGCTGAACCACAGGACTTGATAGATCCAATGTAGTGTTCCATTGAGTGTAATTTCAGTATGTTGAAGTCTTCACATACCCCCGGGTCTATAAAAATCTGATTATCCTGGTGAAATTCATCTAGGGCAGACTGCAGCGCATCTAGGGACTGTAAAGTGTGGGAATTGTTACAAAACATCAGGTCATGTTAGGCCCCTATTCATTTTCTCTTTCTCTTTGTCTGACTTTGTACTTACTACGTCATTTCACTTTGAATGCACAGCTCTTCCAGATCGCTGTGCACATTTTACTGTTACCATTGCTTCGTTCCTCTGACTCATAATCCTATGCCCTTGCCGCCTGACCGGTACTTATCTCTGACTCACTTTCCCCTTTGCCCTTACCGTCTAACCGGTGTTATCTTACATATGACTCGCTCTGACTCGTTCCCCTTTACCCTTACCACTAATTTGGCAGTCCTGCCCTCAACCACCTCCTACCTATATATACCAGTAGGGTATCGCTTGTACTCTCTAACTTGAATCTACTTGGTTCTACCTGCCTATCTGCTAGAAGCCTTAAGCGAGCTTCGCTTTCTCATCTTAATCTCTATTGAGCTCATTGCCCAATAGTCTTGCTAGCTGAGGAACACAATTAGAGACACGCCATCCTAATCATCGATAACCTTGCTGTCAGACAGACAGTATCATTGCTGTGATCTCTTGCTATCAAATGCTCGCTGGTCTCAGCAGGCTTAGCAAGAGCCCCCATCCAAGTTCCAGTTGCAAACTCGCATCATTCATAACAGGAATGGAACTGCACATAGTAGATAAAATCGAGAACAGCATGGGCAGCTTGAGCTACCTTTGGTTGGACAGCACCCATCAACACTCCCATGAAGACGTGCTGCATTTCATGGTGTTCAGTACCTGTCCATTGAGATACAAGTGAATTCCCTGCAAGAAATACTGAAGGCCAGGGTAATTGGTCATTGTCTGGTAACATTCATCAATTTCTTTCTCTCCTGCAATCTCAGTACACCATTTCAATAGGTGGTTGTGGAATACACCCTTGTGTAATTGGTGCAAGATATTGGGTGTTACGGATGCGAAGATGTCAGAAAAAGGAAGATCGGCCCAGAAGGGGGTGATACACAGGACACAGACCCTCGCAAGTGCAGGCAGCTACCTGATGCTCTGTTTGTTTTTGCTTTAACATGATAATATTTTGTTCTGGGTCCTGCAGAAGTGATGATAGAGGTTCACCATGACTGTCATAGTGGACGCTGTCCTGCATGATTTGGGAATCATACATGGACATGACTACTAGGTTCCCCCTAAAAGACAAAGTCTGTTAGGCTTAGTCCTCAGACTAGTCAACCCATACCTTGGTATCAAACCTTGGTCCAATAGTTTCAGTTTTCCCTCAGTGATTCATGAATCCACCATGTTTTGAAGAAAAGTCATATGTGAGATGGGAATCACATAATGACCTAGTTGATATGAGAAGCAAAATGAAGGTTAAGGTATTGCCTTTCCTTTGGCTTATTCACTTTGGCTAGAGAAACCCATAGAGAAAAGTTCAAAGCCTAACAAAAACCTATCAAAAAAAGCCCGTGTATTGTGTACTATTATTTGTTCCATTATTTTTGAGTTGTTTTCTCTAGTGTTTCTTTACTTTACTTTTCTATTAGGATGCTCTGACTAATCAGATGCTTCATAAAATTGTACCTACAGGGTATGATGTCATAATGATGTCATAGGACTTCACCTACACTCCTGCAGGTATTTTGGTTGAAAGATATGATATCATAGTGATGTCATAATGATGTCATGTTCCATGGAATTTGCTAGAACATTCCAATGACTCATAATGACTCATAGTGACTCATAGTGACTCAGAATGATGTCATTATCCCACCATGAATATTCTGGAATGTTCTTTTGCACCTGCTAGAACATTCTGCTCCAGTTTTTGGAATATTCTTCTCACATTCTGAAGTCATTACATCACCTTTTTACTTACATAATATTCCCACACAAAATGTATATAAGGAGAGCCCATTCTCCCCCCCAAAAAAATAGATCTCTCACTTGTTGCATTCAAGAACTCCCACTTGAGCAAATTGAACTCTCACCTAAGAAGCTTCAGTCTGAACAAATTGCTGCTTACAAAGCCCATTTCCTTTGTAAGAACTGTCCAGGCAAGTGCAGGGAAAGTGTTTCCCTTGAGATTACATAAGTTTCTCGCAATAGAAACCCAATTTTGTGAGACCAGTGTTCTCACCATGTAGTGTTTACTGACCAACACGAGCTTTGGTCAATGTTGTTATTTGTGAGACCAGCGTTCTCACCAGGTATTTGTATACTGACCAACACGAGCTTTGGTCATTGTTGTTATTTGTCATTGTTGTTATTTGTCATTGTTTTTTATTTGTCATTGTTGTTATTTGTGAGATCAGCGTTCTCACCAGGTATTTGTATATTGACCAACACGAGCTTTGGTCCACGTAGTCACATTTGAGACCAGCTTCTCAACAGTTAACCTGTATATTCAGGAAACCAGTTCAAGTGTCTAGACGGTATATCCTAGACAATCCCATAGTTTCAATCAGAGATAATAAAGCTCCGGCTAAGTTAATCTGACTGATTGGTTTAGCGAGCCTCCCAAGAACTCACACTGTTATCTACCACGAAAGAAGAAAAGTCATAGACCGTGTTAATCGAGGACTGGCAAGAAGTCTTATCCAGTGTAATTGTGGTGTCATTACATTCTTACACGTATTTATATAAGACCCTTGGTTATTAAGACAACGCGACACTTAGGACAAAAGCTTTCCTTTGTGCAGGCAATCAGACATTGTTCAGGGTGATCTGCCACATAGGCGGCAAGGATCGGGTGCACTCATCACAGCCATCCATCTGCACACACCATATCGACACCTTTATGACCAGCCACAACAAGAGGCTGAAGAACCTGGCACATGCATTCATGGAACAGTCGATAGCCAGCAATGGAGCGTGTAGCCCTGCTGAAACAGTCAAGCTTGGCTACAGGAATATACCCTATGAGGATGGCAGTGTGCATTTGTGGTTGCCTGCGGGAGGCCTTTTTGATGTTCCCAATAGTCAAATACATGGGCCATGCAGATTTGTCACCACAGAATTGTGACAGACTAGTTTTGTCTGAGGCAAGTATGAGTGGGGCAATTGTCGCACCCTTTGGGAGCTTTCCCTAATCAAAGTGAGTGTCCAAACATGTTTGATTGAATGTTATCTTACCTGTGTATCCCACCACCAGTCATATGTCCACATTTTGTCATATATGCAACATTTTCCTTCTTTATCCTCATAGGCATGTTCCGGTGCATATGCCATCATATCTTTAAATGTTGGATTGCTGATAAGCTCGCAAACACAGTCCACAGGATCCCAACACCACAGCTCTAACTCAGCTGACTTCATATCTCTATTTGCATCAACTTGGTCACCTGCAACCTTTATGATGTTGAATTGCCACTCTGGCCCCGTCATTGGCAGTGCATTAATTTTTTTCAAGAACAACCAGTTATTGTTGTAGGTAAGATCTGCACGTCTTTGAATTTGAATGATGTGAGTCTCATACATGCACCAAAACTTGAAAGATGACCAAACTTACAATTGGTAGCTTGAGAAACCTGTCTGTCTGGTTCTGCCCAACATTCTGTATTAACCATTTGGCTAATTGCCACTCCTCTTCATCTTTGAATGGCCCCCACACCCCCGAGTCACTCAGGTCATTGGTCTCCAGCTGGTGCTGAATATTGTCAAACTTGGTGGGTACAATTTCTGCAGGATCACCCACATGAGCCCCAGCTAACATGTCAACAGGATATGAATCAATCCATCAGGTCTCATCACCGACAGGTGTGTAAGGATTACCAATTGTTTGATGCCGGAAAGTGCCGCATTCACACTTACCACAACCACCATCCAGCTCAGCGCCAAACCTAGTCAGCACAGACCTCAACTTCCTTTCAGCGTCAATTCCTCGTCATTATCGACCCTCAGCTCCCCGTTCTTGTCACTCTCACCTCATTCTCAGTTCACCATTCCCAAATCTGTCAAAACAATATGCAACTCTTGTTATTCTGTCAAAACCATACCCATTTATATTACTACTCACTCAATCCTTTCGTACTCTCTTTCCCTTCTGTCTACTCTACCCTGTCAGGCATGGACACCACTCCCTTCAGCGTCCGTCATCACATAATCAATTCAGCATAGTTATACCCGACCCTTAAACATCTCACAGTATAAAAGTAGCCCATGTACACTCACTACTGCAGGCAATCATACCAGTCTCCCAGTCTCAGTCTCGCACTCGTTTATCTAAATTGTATCGCTATATCCATTGTTTATTGTCTCGCACTCGTCTCGATCATTATTGCATAACATTCATTAAACCCTAATCTAGTTCTATAGCGTTTCAGCATCACACTAGCAGTCTCCACACCCCTTTGAACTCACAGCAAGAGCCACTTAGGTTCTTACAGGTGTGGCATCATTTGAGTTAGGTACTTCCTCTACATGCACCTGACAATTTTCTGCACAAGCACAGGGTTCTCTTCACCTGTGACACTGATAGGGGGGGAGTGAAGGGGGGAGTGTGGTGGTGTGTCAAAGTATGTGTTATCTCTGAAATTTTGATCCAAGTCAGCCTCCTCCTTGTTAGTGTCCAAGTCTTCTGAGTCCTTGTCTGGCAAAGTAGCAGTGGACTCAGCAGAATATCCTTCAACAAGGTCAAAAACATTAATACTGAGGTTTTTCAGGCGGTCTTGCCACTTTTGCTGACATGCCTTCAAGTTCACAATGTTTGTTAAGGCCAGATGGTGTAGGGAGAAAGTGGCTGCAGTCCTTGCAGGTAGGCATGACAGTGCAGGCAAGTACTCTATCGTCAATTTGTGAATACTGATTTGAAATGACATTGGAGGTGTCGCAATTTGGATGACCTGGGCCCACCCATATGTTGTGGCTGAAACTTGGTAAATTTTCACCTTATCTCGCACTTGCTTCAAATTGACTCAGAATCACCCTCAGATGGCATGAAAAAAAACCCAAGTAAAGGAGCAGAGCTCCAGGCTCTCAATGGTGCTGGTGCGCCCATGGAGACAACTCAGCAGGATCAATCCCAAGAACCTCAGGTTCAATGCACTTCTGCAAAACAACAAGCGCTTGGTAATGTTAAATTTATTGTTAGTCACTCAAATTCACACCTCCTTCAGATAACGAAGCTCTCAACAAAGAATCAAAGAAGACATTAAAATATGCTACCCTGGCACTCTGCAATTGGCAAGTCCTTGAGGAGATCAACAATTTCAACAGCTTCAGGCCTGAGTCCAACGATGATAACAACAGCATCAACGACATCGATGACGAGCAATCAACGGTAACTTTCACTTTGATTTTTATTCCTGATTGCTGATTTATGTACCTTATACTATGACAGTTCACTTTTAGCTCAGTCACTCTCAACAGCAAGCCGAAGGGGAAAGCAAGTGTCCCTTGAGCAGTCAAAACACCCACACAACGCAAGGAGCAAGAAAATCAATGGGTCCCTCCTAGGCTAACTCCACGCATGCATCATATTCCTCCACCCATGGCACCTGTTCAAGGCTTGTGCTTCCTCAACCAGGATCCAAGTCTAGTGCCTGAGCTTATGGTCAATCCTGTTCTGAGATTGCCTGTGGGACATGTAAGTATACAATATCAACTTGCGCCATAGTATACACTGCTGACTTGAACAAGTTTCACAGGGAATGCCAGCTCCTCTGAGTGGTGGTCCTGCAGATCCACCACAAGGTACACAATACAACAGCATCTCGGATATCTCAAGCCAAGAGATTGTGGCTGCTCCGGATTAGTTCAGTTTGCCATCACCCTTCCCATGTGGATCTGATCAGAACCTACTGAGTCTCAAACATCCAGCACCTGCTCTTGCAACAACAGAAACACTGCAGGTGGTCCAGAAGGTGAAGATCAGGGAAGGTGGTAGCCAAGGTCGTGTTTCATGCAGCGACTTTGGTGGCCTTTACTCAGCTGTCATTCAACTAGCTGTAAGCCACTATCAGTCTATTTTGGCTAATCATTTGATCTATCCAAGTGAGGCTGAAAGTCATACCTGGTCCGGTGAGGCATGGAATGTAGCCTGTCGTGCAAATGGAGTGAGAGTTGAGTATGATGAGGATGCATACAAACTGGTATGTCCAAGTCATGTTGCAATCATGATCTGGTGCTTTCTTTTAAGGACTTCCAACAGATAAAGTTGTGTGGCTCAAATCTATGGAGTGAACTCAAAACTCTTATGTGCCCACTCATGGCAGCCAAGTTTGGCTTCATTGATGAGAAGATACCAGCAGCTATCAAGTTGAATGCTGTGCTAGCGGCAGCTGTGCTGGTGAATCATAAGAACTTGACTTATAAGGTAAGCTTGTTCCAGTTGCCAAGAGAGATACTTATGGCCAGTGACAGGACTGTCAGCAGTGTAAAGGTGCCTTCGAAGCCAAGTTGATCAAGAAAGTATCAATGGGGGTTAAATATCCAAGCTATTTCAAGGATGGAGAGACAGGTGGGGTGACATTCGGGATCATTGTCGTGCTGTTGACTGCAGTAAGTAACTGCAGTTGATGTTTGTGACTCACAAGGGATGAACTGACTGCTTCACTGACAGGCAGAAGCATGTCTCATGGATAGTGATTCAAAGTCCGGTCTGGTCCGGTCTTTTTACCATATATGGGAGGCAACCGGACCAGACCGGTCTTTTTATTCCCATGATATCAAAAAAACCAGACTGGACTGATAAAGACCGATATTTTTGATCTTTTGCGGTCCTATAACCAATTTTAGAAAAGTTACAACTAAAACCGTCCGATGGCAGTGTACTACTCACTCCTGCAATTCCAACGGTGCTTTAGTTGTATAAAACGGTTAAGATTTGAACAAGATATGAGCATTTTAAAACTTTTACCAAACTCCGCCCCACGAGTGAGTCAAATATGAAATGTCAAAAAATAAAAGTTGTTATAAGGCTTAGGTGTCTTGATGCTAACTGTAGCCCTAGTATAGATGAGTATATAGCTGGTCTTGCCTTGTCAATTGATTATGATTTGATCTAAATAAAAGCTAAGATATAAGACATCCCATTAATTTGCAGCTTTTTCTTGTAAAGTCTCATAACTTTATCAAATCTTAACCGTTTGCATGATTGGACCACCATTAGAATCGCGCTGATGAGTACTACACGTACATAGCAACCGGTTCTCCAAAAGACCAGTCTTAACCAGTTCTGTACCGGTCCTTTGATTTTTTACAAACTTTGGGCAACTGGACTGGACTGATCTTGCAACTGGAAAAGACTGCAACCAGTCCTGCTTAGGACCGGTTGCGGTCCGGTCCGGTTGCCGGTCTTTTTGTGGTCCTGCAACTGGACTTTAAAACACTACTCATGGAGTGGACCACTGGAACAAGGGTGGGTGGACATGATGTTCAACAAGGAACAATATGCAGCCGTTTTCAGTCTTACTATGACCTATTGGTCCGGTTTTACAAGGGCACCAAGCAAGCAGAGATTGTCTCAAAAATTTGCAAGAAGCTCTTGAAGTCTGTGTGGTAAGTACTTGTTGACAACATCATCCAAGGTTGTGGAGTCTCACAATCACCCACCAGTCATCATGCTAGCATTCCAAACGATCCCATTGCCACAGGATTCACTGAACAATTCACAATGGACAAATTTGCTGCAGCGGCAGCAGAATGGGAATACTGAGAGGAGTCAGAATCAGAAGAGTCAGAATCAGAGGATTCAGATGGGATGTAGTAGATGCCGGCAGCAGGTGCTGGTAGTAGCAAGGTCTGTTGATAGTACTATAGTACCATGGTAATCAAGACGAGTGCCAAATGCAGTATTGGACAGGGCCACAAATAAATTTGAGGGCTGTATACAGTACCTAACCTAAGACTACATCTAAGCCTATGGTGCCTACAAGGAACCTACTGTATACAGGGCCTGCCTATATAGGCAGGACTTACCTAATGGCCTAACCAGCCTACATAGGCTACATAGGCTCGCGTAGGTACTGTGCTTTTTCCTGATGTGCAAAAATCAGGTCATTTGTCAAGTCTCAACATCCAAGACAATGCGAATCCTGAAGGACTTCGTGTATTTTATTACCTCCTCAAACACCCTCCCAATAGGTCATGTAAGGTATCCAGACACCACCATCAGTTACATATCTTCCACTATCTCCTGCATGAATCTCTTCTGAATAGTAGCATAGTGCTGCATCTCTACTGCACTAACACTAGGGACTAGCTCATTTAGAGCACGAATGAAGTCCATCTGGGTAACCAAAATGTGCAAGTCATCCGATCTGGCAATTTCAGTGAGATAGTACTGAGGTGTCAGTTGGTGTTGTCGAAATTCTGACTGTTTGTTGAGTTGTGCTGTTCGGTGTGTCGTCAGAATGCATCACACATTGTGTGTTTCAACAGACCTATTTTGTTATCCAGCTCAGTAACCTTCCTGTTTAATGCATTTAACATTGCATCAGAGCATAAAGCATAGAAGTCGGCTCCTGTGTAGTGGAACGGGCACTCTTCAGCAATGTCCGCGAGGCTGAGATCACGATCGAGCTTGAATTTTCTTGTAAGCGCACGAAGGATATCAAGCTGAGCTTCGTGTGTCTCGCTAACCCCAAGATATAACATTCGGTCAAACCTGAGCAAGAAATGTAAGGCTGATTATGCAAAAGAATGTTACCTCAAACCTTCCAGGTCGCAAAAGAGCCGGGTCTAATAGGTCAGGGCGATTGGTAGCTCCGATGACGAAGACGTCGCCCCCACTTCCAGCGGACATCCCATCCAGTTCTGCAAGAAGCTGACTTACGATACGATCCATAACACCACCTGAGTCCCCTTGATTACCTCGCTTTGGCGCCACAGAGTCGAGCTCATCGAAGAAAATGACGCATGGTTTTGCATCACGAGCACGTTGAAATATTCGTCGAACGTTTGCTTCAGACTCTCCGATGTACATGTTCAGAAGTTCGGGTCCTTTCACTGAAAAGAAGTTCAATGAACACGAAGTTGCCACTGCCTTCGCGAGCAGCGTTTTTCCTGTGCCCGGGGGACCGTATAATAAGATTCCTGGGTGTGGCACATTCAGCAGCAGGGTAACTAAGCTAGAGAATGGGTGTACCTGAACGCTTCTTCAATCCCTCGATGAATAATTCAGGGTGCTCCAATGGAAGTTGGATGGTGTCCAATATTTCATTCTTTACTCTCGACAGTCCACCGATGTCCTCCCACATGACGGCAGGGATCTTCGGAGCCCCAATGTTTTGAGCGAAAGTTGTCCTCGCCTTCAAAAGCGACAATTCCACCTGATTTGCTCGAATAGCTATCGTACTTAGGGACCGTGCTCGACAAGTAATTTCGTCACTGCAAACATCGTGGTCAGCGAGGTTATTAACTCAAAAAACTCTGACCGCACAGTGACTCTCTAGCAGCAATAACCTCCGCTTGTGTCAAAAAGTCGACTATATCAATAGCAACTAGTGCAGCAGTCTGCGTAGCAAAAGAAGCCACTGAAACATCAGAAGCCGGTTTAACATCAATCATGCAATGATATATTATGCTCGATCGTTCTGCCTCAGTCGGAGCCTGTAATAGGTACAACGAATGTTATTCAGAGCGTTTGTGTGAGCAATCAATAGCGACCCCACCTTTAGCACAAACTCGTTTGTAAAGCGCGAGAGGAGGATAGCAGGGACCTTGGATGTGTCACTCGCAGTTGCGATAACAAAGATCTGGCTGCCCGTGGATTGCATATGGGATTCTAAGTCCGCCAGGCAATCGCTCAGCGCATGTGACAATGTAGTACCTAGGGTATTGGTTAAGATGATGATATCGCACTAAGGAAGATGTTTGCACACCTTTTCCCGGTTCCGAAGCTGGAGTAGACTGGGACAACGCGTCTAGATGCCGAATCACGATTGCGCACGGCGCGCATGAACTTGCCATTTCAATTCGAGCTCTCAAGCTGCCTTCTGTATTGGCCTCATTTTCCGAAATTATCGCAAAACAGTTGATCTATCGATGAGATGAATAAATTTCGTGAAGGACAAGTTCAGTAGTTGATCGTACTTCTGCAATGTGGATTCCAAGGCGTCGGGCTATAAAAGAGGCCATTGTAAATTTCCCGGATCCTCGAGCTCCTGAAATAAGCAGAAGTGGCCAGATGCCAAACTCCGCAGCTCCTTTAAACCGAGGCGCGTCCGACAAACGAGTCATTGCATCCATTGTGAAAGGTAGTTCCTCTGGTCTGGTACTAGCGTTTGCTACTCGCTTGTTAACGACACGTCACTCAACGCTGCGAAAGCTAAAGTCCTCACGAAGGGCATTGCAGCTACGTATGTCTAGTAAGCCTTTATGATGTTTTGTTCCGAGCTGCACGATCCGAGTGCGCTGGGAGTCCACGAAACAGCCGTAGTCGCCTCGAGCGAATTGGGGATGACTGCAATACTCATCAACAGCACTGATAGGGTCGTAGTCGACTTTGTCCACGACGAAGGACACCACTGCATTGCCGCTCGACAGCCTGGTGCTGAAATGAGGCAGGCTCTGGATATTTTGTGCAAACTAAGCTCACCGATGGATTGGGAGCTTGCCATTGTCGAGCTTATCGGTAAGCTCTGCGTTGTCGGTATCAATGAACACGTTAATTAAATCTCCTGGTTTGACCAAGCGTTTACAGGAACTGAAGTAGGATTGTATTTCTTGAAGAAAAAGAGTCTCGAACTTGCGTCCAGTGGAAAACGGAGATGCGATGCGAGCGAGAGTAAGAGTACGAGCCACTGGTATTGCCGGTTGACGATTGCCAAAAGGGCTCGGACGAATCCATACCAGACTAGAGGAGTCTACACGGATGCTGGAAATCAGCGACGGCGAAGCTTTCACAACACCACTAAAAATCCCTTCAGATTGGAATAAGATCACATATCAAAACCGTACGAAGGGACTGATTCGTAATCATGCGCAAACACCCGCACTAGCCTTGCCTGGGATGACTCGAGATCACTGACGATAGCCTGAGCACAGCAAGTTTAGTTTCGCGCAAAATAAGGCAAATAACGTACCCAGTCTCCATCGAGGACGCCAACCCGACGAAAATCAGAGGTTCGCAGGTACAGAGCGACATCATGGTTAAGGACATCTGCAGTCTCCCGCGAAATTGGTTCAAGCCGGAAATAGGCGTTCGTTGCGGCGGCTGCAATATTCAGTTACGTTAGCAGGACATTCAAACTGGCAGACACACACTCGCCCTCATAGGGACCATTATGTTGGGCGGTTGCTGGAAGTGCGGCAGTAATGAGAAAAGATTCGCTGATCTCAAGTGGCTCCGAAGCTATCTCAACATCAGATGGGTATATGCCAACAGCCGATAGTCCTCCAATTTCTGCTCCTTCGTCGAAACAGGCCACCACAAACTGCGTGACATTGTGTTCCACAATTCCTTGAGAGTATGGATATGCAACATCAATTTTGTAGCGATACGAGCAGAGCGCCGAGGGCAACGCTTCAGAAGCGTCGCCATTTGAGAGAAATAACGTTCGGGGAAGGTGTAATTCTTCACCAGTTCGAATGATCAGCGATGAGTGGAAAAGCCATTCCTCAAGGGAAGAACTGTGGGACAATGCAAAACTGTATGCGTCGGGAGTTTGGGCTGTCAATACCACTTCGGAGAGCGAGACGTCTCCTGCACGGGACACGTGCAGTTTCCGTCGGCCATTGAATGATCCGAAAATATGAGGATACAGGTCTGGCCAGTGAGGTGGAACTGTAATGCACTCGATCTTGTGACGATAATTAGGTGGGACAAAACATGTCCATATTTAATGGACGCACATCAGGATCCTCGTTCGCCCAACAAGTCAAGCATTCCAAGTCTTGGGATGCTAATAAGGGTGCGGTTGAGTCGCCCGAAGATATTAGGACGAGAACGCAGGAATCGTGCGGTGTAGACAAATATGTCCACAATCGGGAGCTCAGGAGCACGGTATCGTTACCAGCCAAGTTCGGAGGATCTTTGAGAGTGAACTCGCCTTCTACGCTGAGCGAATGACGAAAAAATAAGCTCATTGAATTCAAGAGATGTTGCCTTCGCCGGCCAGTGTTCTACAGGCTAGATGTGACAAACGCGAAATCGTATGTGTGCATATGCCATACAACTGCAAGTAACTAAGCTTCTACCAGTCTGGCAGGGAGTTACCACGCAAACGAATTGCTAGCCGCTTACATAATCACATCGTTTTTATTTCTCTCAACACCATGAGTCGAGGAGCAAGAGGTTTTAGCAGAGGAGGTACGCGTATGATTCTTATAGAAAGTCCAATTTGCCTCATCTTTTAGGACGCGGTGGGGGACGTGGAGGATTCCAGCAGCGTGATTTTGGTCCTCCAGCTACAGTCGTCGGTAAGATATTTATTATCCTTACAATTTCGCGTCACCGTTTTCACTGTTTGCAGAAATGGGGACATTCATGCATGCTGTAGAGGATGAAATGTTGTGCTCCTCTCTCATATCAGACAGAGTACCCTACTTCAACGCCCCCATTTACCTCCAAAACAAATCTGTGATTGGCAAAGTTGACGAGATCCTTGGCCCTATCAATGAAGTTTATTTCTCAGTCAAAATGGGAGAAGGTATGGTTGCAAGCAGCTTCAAGAAAGGGGATACAGTATATATCGGAGGTGATAAATTGCTACCCATTGAGCGATTCCTCCCAAAACCAAAAGTTGCAGGTATGCTCTATTCTATAGGTCTTTCCACTTCTACACCTGAGCCTTATTTCTCTAGGTGTAACAAGTATGCTTTCTCCTCTCTTATATATGCTTCCTATTCACTGTAAATCGTCTTCAGAACGCGGGCGTGGTATAGCAAGGGGCAGTGGGCCACGGGGACGGGGGTGCCCCTGGGGGACGAGGACGGGGAGGACGAGGGGCTAGCCGGGGCGGAGTAAGAGGTGGCTTCGGTGGCGATCGGGGCGGTTTCAGAGGAGGTTTCAGAGGAGGAAGCGGCCGTGGTAGCAGTGGAGGTTTTGCACCCCGGGGTGGAAGAGGCGGATTCAGGGGATCGTGACCATAGTGCTTAGTATTTTGTTAGTCCCAGCGTGCGTCACATCGTGCGTGTGTAGATATCAAGGTTTCAGTGCCTTGACCTCGCTCGAAACAGCAGTAAATCTGTTTGCCCGCTCATACTGCATGGAAATAGACTGCAGAGATCATGAAGTACACTGAATTACGCATTGGAAGAACCCTACCTGACAAAGCTGAGCCGACATAGTAACGGCATCCACGAAAGTTTCTTCCATCGTAGGATCAAGTTGGCTGTCTATGGGTCAGTTAGATGTGTTCCCCCATTCAACGTTTACACGTACCATCCAGACCTGAAAGATATGGTTCCTGATTCGCATCGATTTCCATGTCAACACTACGATGCTGAGTGTAAACCCCCTGAACCAGAGCTTCGATTTCGGTGGGACGTGTCCGGCGGCGACCTCCGATTTCCCTATCCCACTTCAGTCGCTGATCGGAGAGCGACCAAATATGTCGATCAAGAGCCTCATCAAAAGGCTCCATCTCTACTATTCATCAGCAAAATCAATTCCTCTATCAAGCATGTAGCTCTCACCTTCGTCGTCGTCGTCGTATGACTCTTCTGCAGTGCGTCCGTTGATACGGAGATTCGGTCTAGTTATCGCAAAAAGTGTGTCGAGGAACTAACAGATTTCAGAATATCGTGCTTGGATGAAAGATGCTTTACTCACTTGATTTATGTGAGGTAGAAATGATTCCCTGTCTTGGCTGACACCCTGAGATTCCAGTTCCAAGTCCAATCTATCGAGGAAAGCGGTTGAGATATTTCGCTGAAGACGTCGCCAGTCCTGTTCTGTCTCCACTGATATTTTAGGTAGATCTTCTCGGGCATCCATTTGCAAAAGAAGGAAAGAACGATTAATTGTAATAACGTTGACAGCGCGTTATTGGCAGTTATTTGTACATTGCGTGCAAAGCCTTTGAATCCAAACAACCATCTATCGTTATACTTACTGCATCACACTCCATGTCCACCTTGACGTTCTGGAAGCCAGGAACTGCTGGACCTGGAAGCACACTTGACAGGGCAACAGAGGAGGAAGGAAATGTCGTTCAATCTGCGCCTTCACATGGCTCCCTTTCTATACAAGCGCAGCGTGAACGATTGCCCATTTGGCAACACCGTATGTTCAATCACTGCCGTTGTTTTCTAAGCACTATCCAACTCTGTTTTACAGGGCAAAAACTTTTGCATTGTATAGAAAAGCATGGTGTCACAATTGTTGTCGGTCAAACAGGGTCAGGAAAAACAACTCGTGAGCAATCATCAAATTTCACGGATAATCCCAGTTCCATCTCACTCCAGGCTGAGAACTACCCCAGTATCTCCTAGAATCTGGTTGGGCATCCGAAGGTAATGTAATTGCCTGCACCCAACCACGACGCGTGGCAGCAACGTCTGTTGCTATCAGAGTTGCAGCAGAAGTTGGTACCCTTCTTGGGGATGAGGTACGCCACTAGGCTGATGTGCCTCTGCATCACTTACGAGTATTCCCGTAGGTTGGATATACTATTCGCTTTGAAGATGTCAGTGACAAGGAGCGAACCCGCATATGCTACATGACCGATGGCATGCTCTTTCGAGAGACGCTGATTGATCCTCTCCTCTCACGCTACAGCGTCATCATGGTCAGTACTGCATTGTTCTTGTCGCCATATTCTCAGTGGGTTGCTAGATTGACGAGGCGCACGAGCGAAGTCTTTACACAGATCTACTTCTGGGTGTCTTGAAGAAGTCTGTCAAACATACTTTAATCTTTCCCCTTGGCTACTTAGCTAAAATGGCATAACAGAATTAGGCGTAAGCGCCCATCGCTTCGGCTGATAGTGTCATCAGCTACTTTGGATGCTAGATCATTCTTAGAATACTTCACTTCGGGGACACATCCAGACGACGCCACTATTGTTAGTCTGGAAGGGCGCATGTTTCCTGTTGAGGTTGCTTACCTTCAAGAGCCCGCTCCAGACTATGTGAGGAAGGCAGTAGAGGTTGCATGGAACATTAACCTGCAGGTGCGTCCCCTGGACCTTCTTTCCCTTTTACCCATCACTCCCTATTACGCAGCACGGCGCTGGTGACATTTTGATATTCCTGACGGGACGTGAGGAAATAGAAAGATGCTTAGAGGAACTCACAGAACTTCTTCCTACGTGCGCATTCTGTTTACTTGTGTATTTTCCCCGTGCTCATGCAAACTCTGATGCTTTCTAGACTTCCACGAGGAGCCACACAGATAATTCCTCTTGCACTGCACGCTGGCCTAAGCACAGAAGAACAACTCAGGATTTTCAATGTTGCAGAACGAGGGACGCGAAAGGTTATCGCCGCCACAAACATCGCGGAAGTGAGTCGCACCATTTTTGGCAACTTGGTATCTTATGATGCAATTAGGCCAGCGTCACCATCGATGGGGTGAAGTTTGTTGTCGACAGTGGGTTCGTAAAGGTAAGTTTCATTACCTTATTGATCGCGTTCTCTCATGGACACCAGATACGGACATACAATCCAACTACTTTCCTTGCCTCACTGTCGACAGTTCCTGTTTCCCAAGCATCTGCCATACAGAGAGCTGGTCGCGCCGGACGGACCTCGCCAGGAATCTGTTATCGATTATATCCTGATTCCGTTTTCGCTTCTCTTCCTACAAGCACGCCGCCTGAGATCACTCGCACTGATATGACCACTCCAATTCTGCAACTGAAGTCCCTAGGTATAGATGACCTTATGAAGTTTGAATGGGTCTCGGCACCTCCAGCAGAAAGCATTCTCCGTGCGCTTGAGGGGCTCTTTGCTGCAGGAATGATTGGCGACGACGGCCTCCTTACTCCAATCGGTGAGCGAGTTGCAGAATGCCCCATCGAGGTCAATATAGCTAGAATGGTGCGCTTTTCTACCAGTATTGATTTTTGTTGCATGGCTTGATGCACAGGCAGCTTTTCACCTCGAAGGACTTCAATTGCGGTGAGGAAATTCTCACAATTGCTGCCATGATTTCAATACAAGTGAGTGCCTCATTGGACCGACGTTCCTATCGTATTTACCTGTTGATATCATAGGATGCATTTGTTATACCTGATGGTGCTCCCGGAGCGATTGCAGAACTGGAGAGACGAAAATTCACAGCCGAGGAAGGG
Organism: Suillus subalutaceus; assembly: GCF_016647625.1. Lineage (NCBI taxonomy): Eukaryota > Fungi > Basidiomycota > Agaricomycetes > Boletales > Suillaceae > Suillus > Suillus subalutaceus. The sequence continues at coordinate 158,853 of NW_024540356.1, read as the reverse complement.
GTATGATCCATCCTGGCTCGCCTCAAATCAGTAGACTGACAATATTGATATCAGGACCATCTGACCCTTTTAAATGGTATTTGCTCGCTACACCCAAAAGTTGATTGCTTATGTTTGGCAGCATATAATGCTTTCACTAAATACGGTCGATCTTCATCATGGTGTAAAACTCATGCTCTCAACTTCCGCGCCATGTCGAGAGCGGTGTCGATTCGGTCCCAGTTGAAGAAATACATGATTCGCTTCAACTTACCACTCCAGAGCTGCGAAGGTGATGCTAAACGGCTTCGGCAATGCTTGGTCAGTGGGTATTGGCGCAACGGTGCCCGATGGGTTGCAGATGGAACGTATCGTTCGGTGAAGGGGAACAAAGTAAGCAATACTGCTGAATGTACGACATTCACCGTTGTTCACTCGAGCAGACTCTGTATGTTCACCCAACATCTGTGCTTTTCACTCGGAAGTCGCGGACTGGATGGGTGGTCTTCCACGAAGTGGAAGAAACCAAGAAAACGCAGTATGTCTATCTACTTGTATGAGGGGCCGTAAACTTCATTTTTTGTTAGGATAAGAATACTCTCAGAAATCGAACCAGACTGGTGAGTCAAATTTCCCTTGTGTGGCCCTGTACTCGCTCAACTGGTGAAGGCTACTCGATTACGGTCATAAATACCAACATAGGCATGCTGCGGGTTAATTCGATATGGATGGGACTTGGTTCTGGTGGTCAATCAATGTTGTTCTACTGTTGACGTTCTGCAATTTTTACCTGGAATATGGCGACGTTGTGCCCGTATTGTGAGGTAGCATTGTGCGCTGGCAAGAGGTCACCGGGACTGTGGGTATCGATAGTTCCTATCATCCTCGGCTGCGGGGCCATCTGCCTCTCACAAATACCCCGAGACAGAAACCCGAACGACGCAAAGAAAACTGCAGTAGAAATTTTAGGGGCGTCACGCCTCCTGAGAATTCTGATATCAGAATCAGCCTACCTCATATGGACGCTGCGCTGCGAACGTGTCATTAAAAACCAAATACAGACGACGTTGCCGTCAAAAGGTGGACTCACACGCTAAACCGACGTCTACAACTAGACAGAGCAATATAGTATGCAAGACAAAACGAGTCCCAAAGGCAACAACACAGGTCATAACACGTGGGCTGACGTAATCGACATCGACACCCCATTTCGAAACAACTGGGTAACTACTCTAGATGTTTTAGTGGGTATCAAACTACCCAGGCCCCCGCATATCGAGGTAACCAGGTAGTGTACGGAGTCCCACACTACTCCTACTGGCAGATGCGGAGTGTGCATAAGTAGCATTTTGTCCTCGGACGACGCTAGTGCGTCGCTATAAGCGTTTAGTACATACTTAGCAAACGGTGTCAGTTGCTGTGTAATAAACTCGCTTTTCCAAAAAGAAAAAAAAAGAAATATACATCCGTAAAGCTTGCCGAGCTCAAGTTGAAAGTCCGAAACACCATAAGCGCTAATATTACTGAAATACTTATCGTGAAAGTCTTTTCAATCATGGGCGCTGGCCAGTCCAAAGCGGACACAGAAGAAAAGGTCTTTTACAATGAGACACCCATACAGGTCTGGTCTTCTTACTATCCTAAAGACTAGTTTCCTGAAGTTGTGTGTAATATCAAGTTCTCGCAGGATGTCGTGAACCACCTCTCGGATCGCTCAATGTCACCCGACACCTCGCCAGAACGGCAATCTACACTTGATGCCCACGTACGTGCTCGTATACAAGCGGAGCTGCAGCATCTACGAGCGGAAGAGGAAAGTGTACAGAAGGAAATAGAACTCGCCCTTGAGAGGGAGAACATTGACCGGGAGATGTCCTCGGCAGGCGGAGAACCTTCGGATGAGGTCGCTGAGGGTGATGTCAAGAATAGCATGACGTTGATGGGAGATCTTGAAGAGATTCGTACCAAGGTCGACAGGTTCCAGGCCAGGAAGCAGCTGAGCGATTATCCTGGGGTCAAGGAAAGCGGCGAAGCAGTTGTGTTATGCTATAGGCGAGCCTATCTCACTTGTTCACCCCGTCCTGAGATTCTCATTTGTCGCTTCCATAGACAAAATCCCACCGCGCCTTTGGACTGCTGGCGAGAAGTGAGGGAATTCAACGCTAGTGTAGCTCAAGCGGAATCGGTAGGCAAATTGTTCCTGACATTCGGTTCTCAACTCACTGTTCCGCATGCACCTGCCAGCAACATCTCGCTTCTCTTCGGTAGGCACCATCAAGAGCCAAGACCCACTACCACACTTGTGGCATGGTCCATGTCGTGTTTCATGGGAGAGTCTAGTAGGGTGTGAATCCTATGCTATGGATAGTACAATTTGATTTCGTGGCCCAATCATTCGTCCTCTGGAAATAGCCCCCCAGCCGTGAGCCTTTCATAGTTCATCACGGCTCTTCACCGCCATATGCCACTCCAATTGAATCCGCTGTCAGTTCACCCTGCTGAAGGCACAATGACCCAGCACTAATATTTGACACCCGATGTAATTGGGTAATGTGCGCAGAGTCCCGCAGGCTTGAGCTAGGAACTACTGTATCTGTCTGCTCTTCACCAATGGTGTAGGGCTCGGAGCTATGACCAAATCTTGAAAGGTGTCGAGGGCCACCCAAGGCTGCTGTTATGACAGCTGCGGGCACGCGTAAGTGTTGTTCCTCATCAGTCTGGGTAGAATACATTGAAGCAGTGCTGATGGTTGATTTATAAGACAACCTGTTCGACGACCGGGCAAATGATGACCTGCTTCCACGCGCGAGGCTCTCCTTGAGTTGACCCGAAGGACGTCGCAGAGCACGAGCTGGATTCCGTGGGGGTTTTATTGGGGGTGCTGGTAACAGTGCAGCCATACTCGAGGAAGGCTGAACGGGAGTTGTGTGGGATGATGTAGTGCCTATTGTGTTTGGCGATGAATCTGAAAAACTCTTTTTCCCGTATGAGCACCCAGTGCCATCCGTACTGCTCGAGGGGCCACAGCCTTCCTCGTTTGGTTTGTTCGGAGTAGTTCTGTCATGTCTCCTGAGAACATTTTGCTGTTGAGCACAATGAATGACAAAGATATTAAAGTTGAGATTTACATAGAACGTACCCTTGGCGAGCGGCACTTTTTGTTCGCTTGTCTAACGATCGATGACCACCATCTCCATCCCACCACCACTGCAACCGCAAGCGCTATTCCCGCGGCAGTACCGCCGACGGCTGCTGGGATGGAGATTGGTGTAGCGTGTTCGGTGCTTGTCGTAGTTGTTGCTGTGCTGGAATTTGTTGAAATTGTTACCTCGCCAATAATGCTGGAAGTGATGTGAATAGCTACGTTAACATTACCAGTTAGTGGGGGCATGGCGAAGGGAACCGAGGATTGCTATCGACTGAACATATCTTCCTTGTATACGTCGTAGACAAGGTACCACAAAGGGCCATGCCACGTAAGGTCACGTTCGAGACGAATAGGTGCGTGTTAGGCACGAGGTGTCCCTGACGTCAATACTCCAAATCCAGCAGCTGTAACACCACATATCCATGATTGTCATTGAGCTTTGAGTGAGAACCACTCTTTGTGCTGTGTCAAAGACTCTGGTGAGATGGAGGCAGTCTAAATCTAGTCTCCAGAAGGCATGTGAAGCTGTGTTTTGCGCGCACATCATGGTACACTTGAGAATAATACCCGATGCATATTTTTAGTGCGTGGCCAGAACCCATACTTATGCGGCGGCATGCCTACACGGCTCGGTCACGGCATCAAGAACTCACGAAAAACAGATATTTATGTAATCTAAAGTCGAAATCAATCAATGGAATTCGTGACGTGATTGGACGCACGGTTAAAGGTCTAGAGTGATGGGCGTAGTTCCCCCGCAATAAGTAGCATCTGACCCAAGGAACTAGAATAAAAATAACTTGGCGCGAGTCGGAGTTTTATTTGAGCCGTCGTACAGTCGTGTTGGAGTTGCGTTGATCGTTATTTTGAGAGTCACCCAATTGCTCATTTCGTGCTAAGCACCACCTTTCGTCTCGGCTTGATATCTCTAAGTGTTCAAAATCACGACATAGTACTACTACTACAGTTTGTAACAGTTAATTTCGGTCAACCAAAAATAACCAATAGTCCGGAGGGAGCGTACCTGTACCTAAGCTCGGCAACCTGCGTTCATTGAATTCCCTCCCTTCTCGGATGTTAGGATAAGGCGATGCATGAGGATAACGCCTAGATACCCGTGAGTACGGCAGATTCAACGTTCAACTGTCAAATATCACTAGGTAAAAAACTAAATTTCAAGACAGTTCGCATCATATACTTGACCATAGTAGCGAGATGACCCTACTAGAGTAACTATCGGGGATGGTCTATCTTAAATGAATTATGCTGTATTTTCTTGTTTTGTATAATAATCGGACAATTTTATGATTGCCGTCTTCGGCAATTCGACTTCTTTCTGCCGCTCGGCTTTATTTGCAACAGATCCCACTGCGACTGTGCCCTTCCCCATCTCTCTCCGCCTCATCGATATCGCAGCGTATTACTACTTCAAATCCTTCATCCTCCTACCCCCATTACTTTCTCTTCCCCTCTATCGTTTGTGGAAGTGTCTCCCCGTCCTCCTTACTAGTTTAACCCTCTCTAGCACACCTTAATTTCAGTCTAAATTAACCGGCCTTCCCCGGTCGATAAAGAGACGCCGAGTCACCGTTGACGTTGATAACCGTATCGACTTCAAGTAGGAATGCAAGGCACTTCAGAGTTTGTAGACGAGCAGTCAAGGGCAGCGTAAGACCTTCCATGACGGAAATCTGGTCAATCAGGAATGTTTACCGAGCCTCGTTTCAGTTCAAAAGCGCCTATCGTGCGCAATCCAAGAGCATGCACTGTTTGTCGGGCAGCAAAGGTGGGTGGTCGACTGATCGAGATAAATAAGTCATCTGACTTCCCGATAGATGAAATGTGTCGGAGCAGACGACGGTCTCAAGTCTTGTCAAAGGTGCAAAAGAACAGGTGTAGAGTAAGTAATGAATTCTTCCAATAGTCCACCAAGACGTTAATCCTTTTTCTGTAAGATGTGTCTTTGAGAAACATCGCAGAGGCCGCAAACCTGGATCAAAGTCAGAATATTTCTCTTACTTTGCCTACTGCCTCTCACAAGGTCCCAAGGCTATCTGAGGCGTCTAAAATGCTCCGACGCCTAGAGAAGGGATTAAACACGGCGAAACTCAAACAAAGTGATTCATCGTTGTCGACGGTATTCCCTGCCGACCCCCGCACTCCTCAGACAGAGAACACTCAGTTTGGTGGACTCCAGTCCTCTGACGCTTATGGTTCCGCTGGTAATTTATTTCGTGCTACGAAAATACAAACTGTGACTCAAAACATACTATCATAGATGGATATGCGGCTTCGAGCGTCAGTTCACGCACTGTTGATCCAGAGGAGGAAGAGGACGGGGAAAGGAGCGACGAGAAATTCCCTGCCAAATTAATCAGAAGGGAAAACTCCTTTTTCAGGACCATCCTCAACCCAGAACACAAGTCGCCAATGCTCCATGTGCCCCGAAATCCTTACCTCCCACAGTCATTGCGCCCGGCGCCTCTCCCGATCGGCTACAATGATCCAATCACAGCCGGCTTAATCAACGAAAACAAAGCAAAGATCCTCTTTGATGCCATATTCCTTCGACTGAATCCGTTTATTAATCTTTTCGATCCAGCCCTGCATTCCGTTGCCTATGTGCGGTCTAAATGCCCTTTGTTATTTACTACCTTGATAATGGCTGGCTGCAAATTCTTCGAACCAAGCTTATACAAGGAGTGTCTGAAGCTTGCTAATGACCTCGCAGTCCGGGCATTTGCAGAAGGCTGGAAACGAGTAGAAGTGATCCAAGCATTTGCGTGCCTGACTTATTGGAGAGAACAAGAGGACAACGTGAGTGTGTTTTGGATGTCTCAACTTACTCAAGCTGAATCTCATCGAAGCGGACATGGATGTATATTGGATATGTGAGCGCTCCAGAGTTAATCAATCTCGACAAATTAATTGTCGGGTTTTGTTCAGGCGTGTCGAATGGCTGTGGAACTTGGCCTCAACCGATATCATGCGAAACCTCCTGCTCACGAAACCGATTTCCAGCTTCGTGAAAGGCGGAACCGAGAGAGGACATACCTCGTCCTCTTTGTACATGACCGGAGTCTCAGCATGCAGACGGGTCGGCATTGGATGCTCCCTGAAGTAAAACATTTTTATTTTCCCAAGATGATGGTTCACACTCGCTGTAGGATGACTTCATAAGGCACTCTGAAACCTGGCATGAGCAGGGTGGATCCCCCATTCGATGCGAAGATGTCATCGTTTCTGCTTTCGCACAACTCCGTCGTATAGCGGTGAGACCTTTTTCTTAATACCTGCGTGATAGAATCCAATGGTATTAGACCGAGGCTACAGACATGTTCCACACGAACCGGAGTCTTTCGGACGGTGGAAACAGTCAAGTCAATATCGATATGGTGCTGAAAAACTGCAATGGGAAGCTTGCACTGTGGACTACTACCTGGGACCATGAGATGAGAAAAGGTGAGGAACACGACATCTCATATCCTGATGCATGACCTCATATCTTACTGGTAGCTAACGGAGAGTCTTTCCACTTTTCCTTCACCAATCTCTTTTGCCTCTATTCGAGCCTTTTCTTGAATAGTTTTGGTGTTCAATCCAGCGTCCCACCCGTAAGTACGCAATTTTTTTCGATGCATCATTGCTATACCGTCGTCCTCAGGCCAACCGCACAAATAGTCATGTTCGCGCTTTATCTGCATGTTTTGAAAATGCATTGAGTGTGTTGGGAATCGCATCAAAAGACTTTAGGGAATTTGGTGTTTTGGTAAGTCTTGCTTTAGCGCACTTTCCACTAATTGACACTTTATGCAGCGCTATGGACAAGAGACAACCTCCGTTATGACTGCATACTCTGCCATATTTCTATTGAAGGTAATAAATGTGCTACCTCCAAATATGAGTGAAGTTGATGCGTCGACCTTAGTTACTCCGCAGCTCTAATACTCACACAGACTTGCAATCAGAATTGCCGGAGGGTGCAGCTCATCAGATTCATACTGCGATCACGAAAACAGCCGATGCATATCAAGAAGCTTCTCACCTTTCGCCCACCTCAACATCAGCTGCTTACCACGCTCGGTTTCTGTGGAGTCTTGTTCGTAATGATATAGAACGGGCACGACAAAATGCTCAAAAAGACATTCCCATTGACCCAAACATTCAAAGTACGTCGTCTCCGCCCTATGTGGTGTATATGTTGACAATTCATTGTTCATTCGTCAGGTTCATATATAACGAGTGTTCCATGCGCACCCGAGCAGTTTGCATGTCCATCTCCCTTATCAATGCCATATTCTACGTATCCAACGCAGCATCCTGATATGAATGGTCAAAGCGCACCTTGCGGAGGGTCGAACTATACCGATGCGTTAGGCCGTGCTTCTGGCTCGTATGGCCCTCCAAGTCAAATGTCGGGTTATAACATAGGGCATGTCTCAGAAACCGACTTTCATTACTACCGCAGTATGCTAGTCGAGCTTGGTTTTGGAGAGAACGGTACCACCGTTCCTGCCAACGACGGTTTCCGCAATATCGCCTACGGGGACACATCTACTTCTTATTCCCAGCATCCATACGTCCACATAGCACCTATGGGACAAAATGGATTTGGGACTAGTTGATGGGTCGTTGCTTATCTTGCACTTATTTTCATACACGTAATTTTCTGGCAGCACTTCAGTACAGCAGTAGTATTGGTTTATGAATGACTTCATCGTGGTTAATTCTCTATCGAAATGTTACTCAACGCCGATGGGGAAAACAACGACTTCTACACCATATGCAACTGCAAGCACTGGATTACCCCTCCTAGCCATAAAATCAAAATCCCGGACGCGATGGGGGCGGGGAGCAATGTTGAATGACGTGAGGCTGTGCATGAACATAATTCATGTCGTGAATGTGAATAACAGCTCCTTTGGTTGGGCACTGGGATGCAACAGCAAAATAGTCTGGACTCGTCAGACACCATCTTATAGACCAATGTGAGGGCTTCGATAGTTAAAAACAATGGACCGACAAAAGCGTACCGGAATTGGTGACCACCTTCAGGAAAACTTACACCTGTTTGTAAAGGTTTTCCACCCTGGGGCTTAGACAAATCCCATATGGAAAAGCGGGAGCCGTAAGTTGCCCCTACGCTAAATAACATAGAATCAGCTGTAGGTCGAACTCAGAATCAATTGTGCACCGACATATCGACGTTATCTTGACGCCAAGCTGCAAATCCTGTCCACTGTGATGAAATGCCCATCAATGACTTGGACAGCGCGTGTGGTTCAACAAGCTCAATAACACTGGAATGCCTCCAGCTCCCCTGCTCACTTTGCTCTGGATCAGACCTCCAGTCCGTCAAGAAGATAGAACCTCGGCAGTCTGATACGAGAAATTCTTTGCTGCTGAATTGGTGGCAATTCACAGTAACAAGGGGATGGGGAAACGAAATCCCATATGCAGTTGGTTGAGGACGGGGATGGGGTGACGACGACGCGTTGGCACCCATTGACCTCTCTGGAGAAGGGATTCCAGAAGAAATATCCAACGCCGGATGTAGATCCCAAACCATCAGCATTTTGTCATCTGGACACAAGATTTAGTGTTCAGATATGCTCTATATGCACTTTGAACGAGTGACGCACCTGCTACGGTTGCGACATATCTTGCATTGTCTTGATCACGTCCTCCACAAAAGCACATGTCATTGACTTTGCCGTGGTGTCCGCTGAGACCACCACCAAACGCGAACACGTTCTCGGAAGATGTTGAAGACTTTGTGAGCAGGTGAAGGCTGAAGTCTGAGGCAGCAGCAGTAATTCTAAGACAGCGTCAATTTCATGCTTTGCAGACAGTGAGGACCGCCTTACTCAATAACCCAGTCATCACTTGAACTAGGCGAAATGGATCGAGGCGACCACGCTAGAGCTGTTATGCGTCTCCCAATATGAAAAGACGCTACCCTTTCACTGATGGGTGGGCTCTTAAAGAGAAAAAGATATGATCAACGGCATAGTTCATACAACTTGGGAACGCACATACTACACGGAAGACTTCCACTGAATGCTCGCCTGCGATAGCCAACAAGTCTGCCCCATCATCATTAGAACATGCGCGAACAACAAAAACGTCTGATCCATGACTGATTCTCACTACTCCGCTATCCATGTCCACTGAACGTGCGGCGAATGGATTCAAGAGGATCAGCTTTCTGCCAAGGTTTACAGTACAGCCGGAAACGAGGCGTGGTATGTAACAGAAGTTTTGTACTGCCAGCCCGCGGCCGTGCTGGTCTTGCCGTAATAATCAAGCTTGCTTATGGGCGACAAATTCACAACTTACGAGGACCCCGTGGCTGTCCTTCAAAGTACTGGCTGACAAGTCCCCGCTATGTACTACATCCATCCATACATTCAAAGTTCCGCATCCGCTGGCCTGATAAGTGTGGCATAGGGAAGGGCAATGACAGGTAACAAGCTTGTTGATGCGTTTGCTGCCTTGAGCTTGAACCTCAAGCTTCAAGGCTCGCGCGAACAGAACCAGTTAGAGGTGTTCTAAGTACGTGAAGAGCAAAACGTGGGTCATAGTATGTCACCATTAAGCTTCTCGAGAATGCCATGACCAAGTACTAAAGACGGACATTAGACGTATGACAAGGACCATTTTTGATCGCCGGTTTCCCTTGATTCGATCAGGCTGAAGTTCGATCAAAGTAACGGTGTGGGAGGACACTGCGTGCCTAACTCTGATTTATTAGGGAGGGTGATGCGCAGTAAGAGCGGAGGACGTGAAGATGCCAAGCGTTTTCGTAGAATTTGTGCGCAACGATCGTCGACCCAATTCCTGTCCTAATTGACAATAAGTTCAAGTACATACATTGAACAAACCATGCCAGTGATGGAACAAAAGACATATAACTCCGAGGAAGTCTATCGTACAAAGACGCGCTGCTGAATCCTGACAGCAAGTTATTTTCGACCAAAATACCTCCTGAGATTGGAACAACCTTGCTTGACATTAGACGTATACCAAAAATCCTGCATCATTGGCTGGTACTACTGCCCTGCATGCTGCTCTTCCGCCTTTCACGATTGAGAATATGGCTCCATCTGAGCATAGAAGGTGGGCCTTTCCATCGACGTCATCCTACTCGCTATCAGCATGCGTATGAAGATCAGGAGGGGGAAACTCACGGGTATCCATTCCCATCCTCTGCACCGGATATATTCTACCACAGTGGGACCTGTCCCTTCACTGGTTATCTTTCCATCGTCGGTGTATCTCAGGTTAATGTGATTCCCATCTTGGTATGCTGCAGTCAGCACGGTATGTGATTTTTCTGCAAATGCATTTCGAGCTTCTATGGTATCCATGACGAAGCTAGGATCACGGTGAGGTCGAACCATGACAAGGTCTAGCGAGACTTCCGACGAAACAGAATCGGACGCTAGAGGGGTGATTCTGAAAGTAGGTTCCAAACGATCGACATTGACGGTAGAAAGAAAGTATGCAAATGGGCCATACACATCTACAATGCCATGGTCGTCTGAATCTTCGTGAGTTACGAAAGTCTTTTGGTCTGGATCGTATATCTCTACAGCCTGAGCAGATCGCGCAGGCAGGAGCTTGACATGGCTGCTGTACCATTGCGTGATGTTGTTCCTCGCAGCAACTTTGAATCTTTCGATGCCTGGCATTTCTTTCCTCAGGCTCTCGGAGTCATGGAGGATAGAGGCGTGCAAAGCAGTAGAGGTCACTACCGCTGAAACAGCGACCTTGGAACAAGATTGCTTTGAGCTCGGTGGAGAAGATAGAGTCGTGACAGCCAGCGTGAGGGGAACGACATTTGAGCCCCTGATGAATGCTTCAAGAGACTTCAGCTTGTATGCTGGGCCCTCATTAGTGGAGGTTGGTTTGAATAACGAGCAGTAGAGAGCGTTTGCCGTCCCACACGGGACAAGAACTACACGAACTGGGGATGATACAACATGCTCACGTACACCTTTCAGTGCCACGAGTGAGAGGGCGTTGATGATTTCGTGCAGTGTTCCATCACCGGAGCCCAGTATGACTGTCACGTTGCCCTCATATCGTTCGAGGAATTCGAACACTATGGTGCCAGCATGTCCAGCGGCTCCAGTTGCCACTCTTTGGGTAACTTGGATATTCGCTTCCTCGAGACGAGGAAAGACATGTTCATTGAAAAAGGCCTCGGCAGTGCCATTTCCACAGACGGGATTGTACATCACTAGCAGTGGATAACTCGCCATGGCGCTCTGATAAACGTATAATCAGTAACGAATTCCTTGTATCGCTAGTCACCAGCTGGAATTTAGCTCACAAACTGAAGATGACTTGGAGTGTTCTAAGGACCTCGTTGTTCACTGATAAGATGCTTACGGTACTCCGGGCCGAGGCCCGAGCAGTGGTGATACAGAACTTAGAAGATAGCAAACTTAGTTGTGTATATGTTTCCGCACCTGCGTCTATCCGGAGCGCTACTGTTGTCGCACAATCTCAAACATTTTACTTGTCGTACCATGGCTTCAGTCACTCCTCCTGTCTTCAAGCCATTCACCCTCACGCTTATCCAGCTTGGTTCTATTGGCTCTGATAAGGCAGCCAATCTTCAACATGCTCGCGAGATGATCGTGAATGGCAGTAAAGAGCAATTCAGACAAGCCTCAAGTTGTTGTATTGCCAGTATGGGGTCAAATTCAATTCACCTGACTGTATCTCATCTTATTCTGTTTTCAGGAATGTTTTAACTCGCCGTACGGCTTTGTTCACTTCCCCGCGTATGCCGAGAACATTGGCTACACTGCTGGCAAGGAGTATGATATTCAAGCGAGTGTAAGCGAAAGTGTCAAGATGCTGTCTTCTGCTGCGAAGGAGGCAGGAATCTGGCTCATTGGAGGTCGTACCTCGCTCAAACGTATGGCAAGGAGGTAGAAAATTTATATTTTGTTCAACAGGTTCGATACCCGAGAGAGATGAAGAGACGAACAACGTCTACAACACATGCACTGTGTATTCTCCGACAGGTGTCAAGTTCCCTCAAATTTACTCCAATCAACGCTAACGTACGTGGATGGAGGTGCACTTGTTGCATCACATCGCAAGGTTCACTTATTCGACATCGACATCCCTGGGAAGATAACATTCAAGGTATGCCCTTTACTAGTTCTCGCTTTAGCGTCTTTTCTGGATCTTATCGTACCTACAGGAGAGTGAAACATTGACAGGAGGAACGACAACGAACTATTTTGATACTGGTACGAACCTCATACAAAGTGCTTGCGCCGCACCCGATGAAACTCTCCCAAGAATTTGCACGTATTGGCCTCGGTTTATGCTACGATGTTAGGTTCCCGGAACTAGCAATGATAGCGGCACGGCGAGGTCCGTGGTTATATGATTTATACAAGGAACGAAAAACGCACAACCCCTCAAGGTTGTCATGCCATAGTTTATCCTGGGGCATTTAATCTCACCACTGGACCTTTGCATTGGGAACTCCTTCAACGAGCTCGGTAGCGCGTTGTCCAACTGTGCTCAATAGTTCCTGACGTAGCCTTTAGGGCCAACGATAACCAGGTTTTCTTTTCCATGTGCAGCCCAGCACGGGATATGACCGCTGGGTACCATGCAGTAAGTGAACCGCCACATTAATTGTGCAACCAAAAGATCTGAACTATCCTGATAGTGGGGGCACTCGATGGTCGTTGACCCATAGTAAGGCATATTATCCTTCGACGTACCCGGATCGCACTAAAGCAACTTTCAGTGCCCGTGTACTCGCGGAGGCTGATGAAAACGAGTCAATCCTGCATGTCGATATCGGTGAATATTAACATCGTTCACGTTGTTTACAAGTTGCTGATTTGACACGGGATTTAGATCCTGAACCGTTCCACGAAGTAAGAGCTGGAATACCAGTCACAAAACAACGTCGTTTTGATGTCTATCCCGATGTGAGCGCCTGATAAGGTATGAAGAGCATAGGTGACAATGCTGTTGACGTAGCTATGTAGTCTTTCCATAATCGACCATGTCTTTCGAACAAGGGGGAACGTTGACAACGTTGAAGCATGACTCACGATTTCTCACGGTGATCTCACCTACAGCCTTAGTAGAATAACTTTGGAAAGTCCGGACATCCTGTACTATTCATCGAGCTGTATCTACAGGAACATCTGAACCGTCTGCGCCTGCTCCTCAAAAGCTGTGATCATTAATGACAATCTTGGCAATGTGGCAGTGATCGAAAAAAAGACCCTTTCCATTTTGAGAGAAGCTAGCACAGCTAAAGAAAATTCTAGTAGATTCCACAGGATTCTTGAGCGCGGGTGGAATCCTTAGAAAAAGTGAACAGCGTCCACTTCTGTGTCAGCCACCTTCCTGTCTTCTAGCTACCCTCCCTACGCCATGGTCAAAGAAACGTGCGGCTAGTGATATTTAAGCCGATTTATATGCTAACACTTAGCGCAGAAAGTTTTATGATCTCCTGGAAGTCCCAGTAGATGCTTCAGAGCCTGATTTGAAGAAGGCATACAGGAAGAAGTGAGATAAGAATCATGGCAAGTCTGAACGTCATTGACTCGTTTCGCAGAGCCTTGAGACTACACCCTGACAAAGGTGGCGACCCAGAACTCTTCAAGGAAGTTACACATGCGTACGTCTTACATTACATGTTCAAATTTTCGTTGTCTCATTTTGTAGATACGAGATTCTTTCCGACTCACAAAAACGTAGTATATATGATGCTCGAGGTGAAGCTGGTCTTTCCGAGCAAGGCGGAATGGGTGGGATGGATCCCCAGGTAAGCCTTAGTGGACATCGATAGTGGCGTTGGACTGACTTGAACCCCTAGGACCTTTTCAGTCAATTGTTCGGCGGTGGCGGTTTCTTTGGTGGTGGCGGCGGCGGCGGTCGCCAACAAGCTGCCCGCAAGACTAAGGACCTCGTACATCGTGTAAACGTCACGCTTGAGGATCTCTACAAGGGCAAGACAACTAAACTTGCCCTTACTCGCAACGCACTTTGCACCAAGTGCCACGGTCGCGGCGGGAAAGAAGGCGCTGTGCGACCGTGTTCTCCATGCAACGGACGTGGCATCAAGGTCACATTGCGCCAGATGGGCCCCATGATCCAGCAGATTCAGTCCGCCTGCGACGAATGTTCGGGTACGGGAGAGGTGATCAACGCAAAGGATCGCTGCCAGCAATGCAAAGGCAAGAAAGTCATGCCTGAGAAGAAGATTTTGGAAGTGCACATAGACAAGGGTATGAAGGGCGGCCAGACGATCATTTTCAGCGGGGAAAGCGATCAGTCGCCAAACGCCGATTCAGGAGACGTCGTTATCGTCATAGAAGAAAAACCGCATGACCGCTTCAAACGTCAAGAGACCAATCTCATAACGGAACTAGAGATCGATCTATTGACAGCCCTTGGGGGTGGCCGAGTTGTAATTCGTCACCTGGATGAACGCGCCCTTGTTGTGAACTTTGTTCCTGGCGAGGTTGTCAAGAACGGTGAGAATTTATGAAGAGCATGGTGATAAAACATGGTGCTGATGTTTTTGGCAGATGCTGTCAAAGTCATACGCGGCCAGGGAATGCCCTCTCAGCGACATCATGAGCCGGGAGATCTGTTTGTGAAGTTCACTGTAAATTTCCCCGAACACATCGATCCGGCTGTTATCCCCTTACTTGAGAGGGCACTGCCACCACGAACAGAGATCGAGAAGTTCCCCAAGAACGTTCATCTCGAGGAGGTGGATCTGGACGAGCCTGACGCGCGGTCAAAGGCGAATGCTATGTCAGATGAGTCGATGGACGAGGATCATGAAGGAGAGCCGCGTGTTCAATGCGCAAATCAGTGATTTGTGCATGTCGATTAGCATGATTAGCATGATATCTGTTGCGTTAGAGATTCGGCATCTGTTGTTACACTCGTTACATTTAATACGCATTTTCATTTCATTGACACTTTTTCACTTCTTGGTTGACACTCTGCATTACTGAGGAATGTCCCATCGAATCTGAGTTTGACGGCGGTGAGAAGGAAGGACTTCATCAAGATGAGAGGGAATTGTACTTCGGGATTTTCCTTGAATGCATTGTAGGCTGCATGATTAAAGAAGCTTATCTCTGTCTCGTTTTCTGGGGCGCGACAGTCAACAATCACATGTATCCACACGCTCAAGGACTTACCAATACCAAGTTCAGCTAGGGTACAGGCGTCATCGTCGAAAATCCAGTCGTCGTGGTCCATATTGATGATTAGATTGGTCGTCTGACAGGGGTTTCAGGCCAAGCCTCAAAATTGTACGGGTCGGGGACCATACCTTGGCACCGTGAGCTTTGGTGTACAACTTAAGTGTATCTGTGCCGGAAATTTAAACATTCTCCTATCAAGACAGAGGCCGTGATGCTAACCTAGGTGTACGTTCCGATACGGCTTCCATCCCGAACCAGTCTGAATAGCTGCAGCGAAGGATGAAACAAGTCGGAAAATGCTAAACAACGTAACATACCTCGCCGAGCCATATCCTTGAGTTCGCCAACTGTTGTAATCTCAAGGTTCAACATGTGTAAGACAAGACTGCGTTCCGTCCGGTATTCGAAGGATTTGATTACTCGAAGAGTTATAGTCGCCTGAGTTTTTGGGAGAGCAACGTTTGTGAGCACGTCAGAAATTTCATGAGACATCTTGCGAGTACTGGAAGAGAAAAAACAGTTCACGGCGTCGGCCAGTCAGTAAAATATGATGTTATGTACTGCATCGGGCTCAGTCCAATTGAACTAGATTATTTAATTACTAACTTGAGCAGTGCCAGTAACCAATGTCCGGGAGTATCCTCAATACAACACCAGACGACCTCCAATCCCCCAAAGATCCACGGACTCTTACTTCTCTAAACGAGATACTATCATGCTTGTCGTGGTATCAATCCGTTGAAACAGAGCTCTCAAACTCCCTGACAGAGCTTCTTTCAAATCGTCAATCTATTGACAAGTCACTCCAGCAGTTGGAGGCTCTCGTTCCGCGTCTCGATGACCTTCAAATTGAAGCGACGAACTTCTCGGCCAAGGTCTCAGCTACTGCTCAGACAGCAGAACGCGTGGGTGGACGTGTACGTTCGCTTGACGAGGAAATGAGACGCGTTGGAGAGGCTGCTGAGCGGGTCGGGCAAGTCATGGAACTGAAAGTATGTCTTCAAATGTCGTCAGTCCACCTTTATATTCAATCCATGCTGTTATGTAGTCCTCTCTTGCTCAATTACAGTCTTGCATTGAAAACCAAGACTGGGAATCGGCCGCCAGATCTTGCGCGCGCGCTATGTCCTTGCCCTTTACAATCATTTCAGGGCCATTTGCAGAGTCTGTTGTTGTGAGTAACTACTCAAAACATATCAGACTCTTCTCATCAAACCGAGCAGCCTACAGCTGAGAGTCACTTACCTCCAGCGCAGACCCTGCAGGCTGCACGAGAACAACTTTTGTCCATTTTCAGGAGTCACTTCGAACAAGCATCTCGCTCGCGAGATGCTGCAGCTACGACTCGTTACTTCAAACTCTTTCCTACTATCGGTTGGGAGGCAGAAGGTCTCGAGGCCTATGCATCGTTTGTGGTCGATCTTGTGCGAGTGAGAGCTCCAACATCAGCCAAAAGTACGCCATATCAGGCTTGGACAATAACCGCATTCTTACATCTCACTTAGCCTCCTCACCTCTATACTTTGTGACTGCACTTACAGCGCTGCTAGAAAGTGTTGCTATGATAGTTGACCACCACCAACCGGTCGTCGATAAATATTATGGGGCAGGTAAGATGACGATCGTCATCAAGCGCTTGCTGGATGAGTGCGACCGTGTTGTGCGGCTTACATTGGATAGCTGGAGAGAAGATAGGTCAATAAAGAGGAAGGTGAAGTATTTTAATCCATGCAATTGGATGATGATTTTGAGACCAGTGCCCAGTAGCTTCTAGATGTGTCCAGCTCTTCCTTCTCCATCGCACCTTCCCGCAAGCAATCACCCCAGGTTTTATCCCAAGATGACGATGAGTTGGACCCTCGCGAGATCGACAAACTCTTATCTGAGATAGCGGGTATGAGCGGTCGATGGTACCTTTTCCGCAAGTTTCTTGTGGAGCAAATGCAGGTGAGTATCCTCATCCACGCGAAACCCACACGAAGCTTACAATGCCAAGGATGGAGATGCTGAGGAAGATACTCAAAGCGGCCGGGTCACTCCTGTTTTACGAGGTGCCAATCATGAAGGGCATCAGTCACATATCAACAACGATCTAAATGCTTGGGGCTCTGGAATTCAACCAGATCTACTACAACTGGTGGAATCCAGTCGCTCTCATCAAGAGTTTGACGAACTTCTCATGACTTATTATGTTCCGATGGAGACGTGGTATACGCGTACTATCATCGACAAGGTATTTATTCTCGCACACATCAGTACCTCGAACTGAACTGTTCTGGAGGCTCACCGGTTGTCGTCTCCTGATCTTTCGCAATCGCCTGTTACTACTACTACACCAGACGATGTATTCTACATTCTCAAGACAGTCTACTCGCGAGTTCTGTCTGCGGGCTCGTTCAAGCATGTTGAGCGAATGACTGATCTCTTGAAGGACTTTATGGATCATGATTATGCTGGCGGCATCAAGAGGAAGCTTGATGAAGTTTATCGAACGGCGGCGAACACGGGCGGTGGCGGACGTGGGGAAAAATCTGAACGAGAGTGCCGCACATCGTTCATCGTAGGTACCCTCCTGTCGACTAGGATTTTACGCTGACACATTGTGTACAAGATTCTCCTCAATGACCTTGATCTATCTTCTTCACACATGGAGCGATTGACGAAAGACCTTCTTGGTCACCAAACCATAACACAACTATTCCTTGATGCAGAACAGCCACACGTGAAAAGAGTAATTTCCAGTTTAACAGGATCTGTAGCTAAGTTCCGTTCGGCGCTGAAAGTATGTACTTGCTTATTCTCACCGAGGATCACTTCGCTGAACTAGATTTTAGGCAGGCGTAGAACAGCTTTTCAACCAGCTAATGAGACCCAAATTACGCACCTTGATTCCAGACGTGTTCAAAGACGTATCATATGTACTCGACGAAGACTCCTATAATGCCGCAGAACAACACGACGTGGTTCGGAAGCGGTTTATTAAAACGTGGGAGGGATTGGTCGATGGGTACAAGGTCAACTTTCCGCTACAATGTCTGGAGCATATATTGATATTTGCACAGGATGCGTTTACGGATAATAACTACCGCATGTTATTTGGGCTTGCACTCGATGTCGTTGCCCGACCCTGGGAGAAGTATATTTTGACGCTACATTTCTCTGAGGTAAGCGCTATGCTTCTCCGTGCTCATCTTGAAGGTAACGTTAGTATAGTTGGGTGCCGTCCGTTTCGACCGTGACCTTCGATCAATAATGACATATCTCTCGTCTCAAACGATCTTTGGAGACATCCGGGAAAAGTTTGTGCGCTTGCAGCAGATCAGTTCGTTACTGAACTTGGATAATGTGAGTAAACTTATGAATCAAATGTCATTCCAGTCACTAACTCGCTCTTTAGGAAGAAGATGTGGATGGGTTCTACAGTGGTTCAGGCATATCCTGGACTTTCAGTTTACAGGATGCAAAAAATGTCGTGGCATTGAAAGTATAAATTTATGTAGCCTGTATTGTTGCTGTCGAGGCGAGTTAAACTGGATGTGAACTCGATTCGGCTCGAGATTTACAATCGATTTGGTGTACTCCATAACCCTCAATTGATGCAGACCACGCCTTTGCAGAATTTCTAGATGCCCCGTACAACGTGGGGATCCGGATTTCCGCTTCTACTCTGGGTCATGCTTCATCTGTGCCTTCCGAGCGCATATTTTCATTCAGCAAAGAGACCTGCACTCTAGAGCGCAGCGACTTATTTCCGATCACACTTGAAGCACTACAAGTCCTGAAGTTTATTTACAAGCAAGACCGCCTCAATTTTACAGAGGACCTGGTGGCTGACGAGCGGGACTACACAATATCTGGGCATGTGACTCCCAGGGCAGCTGACGAGTTAATGCCTGCTGGGAATCTTCGCGAGCTTGCTCCAGAATGCAAGGGACACTGATTATAATTAGTATGTCTGCTGGTCGTGTACTAGTAACTTGCAAATAATCGTTGTTGTCGGCATGCAAAATCCCTAGCTTCTCATGGACTGGACTACCGGTCCGCATCACTCCCAAATTCGTTTCCAAATCGTGAGGTGAACGAGGGACACTTCGTTTCAACTCGTTAGTCCGAACCGTGTCAGTTTACCACCTCAATTCGATTCGCCTCTGCGGCGGCAACACTATACGTAGGGCAAATAGATATATATTCCGTGATGAGATAGCCAGGCAGTCAATGAGAATGTGTGAAAGTGAAGGGCGGGATGTATGAGTTGAAGTTCACCCTCGTCTTAAAGCATCTAGTCTTGCTTGGAGGCTATCTTCATCCGATGGGCCACCCCCTGCCGTGTCGTCGCCTTTGGGAGAGCCACTTCCGCCAATCGATTCTCCCAGTGCCACAGGTCTGCGTTCCGTCAGTGGTGACGATATTGAACCGAGACCAGTAGGTGCGTCCGTGAGCTGCAGGTAGGTGAATATATGTATGTGAGATAGGGATGGGACCACACTTACCTGCTGAGAAAGGTTGACACCTATTTCGTCAAGAACCTCTCGTAATATCTTATCACCTTCTTCCTCTTCATCTTCAGCATCATCCTCCATGACATCGTCCACAGCATCTGACATCATTTCTTCCTTCATATCCATCATCGAGCTCTCCTTTTCAAACTCATTCATGATCTTCTGGATAGCTGGGAGATTCAATCCCCTGTTCATCGATGCCATGGCCTAGAAAAGGTGTCAATGAGGACGCAGGGTTGAACACGTGAAGAATCGCTAAACATACCCTCGTGGCTCCGCGCATGGCATCTGCCATTTGTTGATTACTTCTTAGAGTCTGTATCCTCAGTCCAACGGCTTGTAGTTGCGTCCTCATTTGGTAAAACTTCTGGACATAGCGCCGAGTGCGAACGAGGTCCTTCGCCATCACTTTACATGCGTTCTACTGAAAACATTGAAATTGATACACGACGAAGGAAAGTAAAGTACCATTTGGCCAGCTTTGGCACTCCTCTTAATGTCTGCTACAAGTTTCTTCTCGCTCTGCTCGAGCTTTGACCGTTCGCGGTCAAGCTCTCGTTGTGCTTTGTTCAATGCACGCTGATGCTGTCGCAATCGCTCGGCGGGCGTGACCGTCCTTCCAAATAGAGTTTCCTTTGAAAACATTAGTAGATGTTAAGTGACAATTGAAATAGAGAGCGCACTATGATGTTCATAACAGTCTGTGTCCGGGCGGTGGTGAAGAAGTTACAGGATTGCTGCGCGCTTGCTACTCTCGAGCATGGGTCTTGGCGTTAGCTACTACGTATCCATTTAATTACGTAATAATATTGTTACTTATTGCTTAGATGACCTTACATGCCTGTATCCAATTTGGGAACTAGGTTCTTATCTATAGTACTCAATCTGGATATGGCCATTTTCTCGTTTCCGCTCATCCTATGGAACCTGATGCAGTCGGACTGCGTTGCGATCTAACGTCCTGCCATGAAGTTGATTTCTTACCAATCAAGTGTCACTGTAACAAGGTGTTTTGTAGGTACCACATCTCGCCTGATAAACACACTTGTGCGTCATTGGATCATGATGGGCTTTCCGAGGGACGTACCCCCATCGTAAAACGCCAGAGATGTGCTCTTGGGAATTGCGAGAAACCGAGCCTTGAAAGTGCTACTATCAGTCAAGAGGCTAATGTAGAAACGAAACCAACTTCATCTGCGGCATGCCCGAAATGCCTTCTGTCATTTTGTATCGAGTATGTCTTCCGGAATCGTTTTATACAATGAACTCAACCGGCTAGTCATCGTCATCCAGATTTGCATTCATGTGCAGGTCTGCAGAAGCAGGAGTCCGATGGGAAGAAGGACGCTCAAGATATCCTTGCACGCCATTTTGCCAACCCACCTTCACATACTCCCCTGGCCGTTCGACGCACAGTCAAACCTCCTACGGACCCGAAGAAATTAGCCCAGATACAGAAAGTTACACTCATGAAGATGCGTCACAGTGCTACTGCGGGAGACCCTAGGGACAAACCATCCACCGTACCTGTCAATGAACGCTTGCACATCAAAGCTCGATTGGAGGTGACTGGGATGCCCATGCAAGAATGCGTACTTTGGTTCAGGAAGGTAACATCCATCTTGTTGATAGGCTATGTGGATTATCTCATTTTTGGCTTGTAGTCTGTCGTCACGGGCAGGGCACTGGACCTGATCTCGGCGAATCTTGGGGTTCCCTCCTCGTATCAAACAGTCAGTGAAATTTGCCCAAGAATACGATCTCGATAACCTCATCGTCCTGCTAGCCGCTATGCCTCATAGAGAAATCAGTCTCAGATCCTTCAAGTTGCTCACCCCTCCAGAATGATCTGTTGTTGTCTGAGCAAGTGGAGGACACTTGTACTGTCATATTGTCGGTTCTTCCTCATATTCGAAGTGATTGATCGATAAATGTCATGATACTCGTCTTCATCTCAATTTGAAGATCACGCCGGATTTGCCACAAGCCTATTGAATTGTAACGGCGCCGGCGCCAGTTTTGACTCGCTTATTCCTGGCTTGTTTTGTGTCCATCGAATTAAACACAACCTAGTCTTTTTTTATCTCGTGTTGCGTTGGCAAATGACTGAATCCTGTGTGATTCTGCTGTCAATGCATGATGTCCTTAAATTATAATCTCGGCCAGTCTTAGCCAAGTGGTAAGCGTGACAGGACAGAGATTTGTTGTAGGTTCGAAACTTGTTCTACTTTCGATTGCCGTGGCAAGACCCGGGCACCAGGTCAACAGCGAAACTCTAGAACACCCCATAACGGAAGGCTCGAGACACCATGCAGGACTGGCCCACCGAGGCATGCATAACAGAAAAAAGGGGCTCACCGAGAACTGAATGACAAACACAAAGACAACTTGACAAGCCTCTGACAGGTCAAATGTCGATTGGAAACCGTTCGTGTTCGACAAGGGCTCCACTAACGTTGGGAGTCGGGGATGCCTCATACATAAACGGATTTAACAAGGTCCTGAAGTAGCTAGAGCTATATCGATGGGCTGTGTAAGGTATATTATAGGAACGTCGGGGTCAAGCGCAGGCGAAACATCAAGCTACTAATGCAGCTAATCTGCGTAGATGAGACACATTGAGGTATGCTGGAACGTATGTCTCCAAGCCAGACACCTCGCGAGGCCAGGGAGGCTCAAATGGACCGACTTCTTCCGATTCGGGAGACAAAAGTAAATGGTCGTTCCGATCATTTGCCTGAACGCGTGAAGCTACTACACGTAGAATCTCAGGAGAAATGGGGTTCTGGAGGAGTCAGCGAAGAAAATAATTGCAGAATGCGTGTGTCATACCTCATATTCTGCCACGTAGTAGTTCGTACACATTCGCTGTATTTGCATCGGACTAAGCATCCAGCAAACATCATAGATGATCTCTATATCTGCGGGCGTTGCCTGTTCAATGGGTGTCAATCAACGTTTGACCTGATGTAACAGTAAGACGCACCTTCTTCAGTTGCAGGAGCTTTATGGCCTGCATCAAGTGTTCTAACTGGAGCGTCCCCTCGGGCATGTCGTGAGACTTGCACCACTCTTCTATACGTGTGATATTATACTGAATTTGCATGGCTTAAATCACTTGATGTCAATGAAACGACGCTGTGTGATGGATGGAGACACACCTCGTTTCCAAGAGGAGAAGTTTCTTCTCATTAAAAGGTCATTAAAGCTCGTGACGCCGACCAGCTTGAGAAGCTCAGCCATGACTTGTTGCACCACTGAATCTTCCATGTAATAACTTTTCAGACTCTTCCAAACTATGTTCAGAAGGTTTAGGATGTCGTCCATGCTATATGCTGGCTGGCTGTTTGTATTCAGGAGACGATTGAATAACCGACCACCGCCATCGCTCGTCGTAAACCCTGGCAGAGACTGGCTCTCTATCAAAGCAGGTACGACCATCTTCGCAAGGCGCTTCTTCGTCTCTAGCATCCACGTGTGGTATATGTTATACTCCAAGCTGCCAAGGTCGTGCTTGACGACCGTGACAAGCCGTTCGTAATCATTCCAGTCAAACTCTCGGACAGCATTCTCTTCTCCAGGGCCAATACCTTGTAGCATGTCGCTCTCAGCCACATAGATGAACGACAACATCTCGTGAACATTCGACAGCCAGTAAATTCCGGGTATAATGGAATCTTCACCGCTGAACGACTTCAAGGTTCAACATGGTTAGCAAATGAAAACACTCGATGATAGTCGGCGATCTCACCATCACATGGGCTTGAATGGACTCCATAATGTTTGCCAAAAACCGCTCGCTCTCCGGTATCAACCCGTATTTCCACATTTCATTGGTGACAAGACTAATGAGATTCGCCGGGAAAAGGATCTCCTTCACAGCCGACGGGTTAGTGAGACTTGGTGCTGGAATCTTCAGGCCCCTGATGAGACCAACAAGAACATCCTCGTCCAGTCGCTTGGTGTCCTGCATAAGCTTGATCTTCTCCTCAGCAAGGTCATCATACGAGCGAACATCTGCCAGGCCGTTGTTGCGCATGCGAAGGACATTGTCTTCGCCGTTATATGCAACGGATACTGCGCGATGGTTGAGAGCTTGATTCTTCTTGACATCGAGCATGAGTTCATCAACGGACGTGCGGGTTTCGGCCGGGCTGAGTTGAACAACGCCTGCGGAACTGTGTCTTCGTTGGTGACGATTACTCGAAGGCGGGACAAGGGCTGCGCCGTTGGAAAGACCACCAGAATCAGGTATACGCAACGCCGGAGCAAAGGTAGGTGATACAGGAGCTTCGACTCGAGCATTCCTTGTGAGGGCGTTGTAGGCATTGGCTCGGTTTAGCTGCTCCCGTAGGCTACTAACCTCATTCTTGAGAGTCAGTATAACGGACCCATCTTCGACAGAACGTGAGGGGGTATGAGCAAAGGCCTTCTCCTGGAATTGCAGCTTCTCTGCTTGTGCGACGAGCTCATCTGAAAGCTTTTGCATCATCGCTTCCTTCTCCGCGACCTTAGCAACAGCCTCGTCCAATCGCTTCTCTACATCAGCCTTTGCTAAAAGAAGCTCATCACGGCGTGATAGTTCAGCCTCGGCTGTTGATAGTGCAGTCTGAAAGGACTTCGCTTTTGTGTCGGCCTCTTCGTATTTCGATGTCCACTGTTGAATCTGTTTCTCCAATTCGCAAAGCTGCGCCTGCAGTACCTTCTTCTCCTCCGTGCGTGTCTGAAGCGTTTGAGTGAGTTCTACTACCTTGTTTTCTAGCCGATACGATATCTCTTTGAACTTTGAGACTGAACGGGCCTCAGCCCTGAGAGCCTTCAATTCTTTCCGAGCGAGCCGCCGACGGACGCAAGATTGCAAATAAACGACACGCTTGATGTCCGTCTTGTGACTGCGACGATAGAGCCTAGGGGGAAACTTTGGTAAAATGTCATCACTTGACTATTACTGACGTACAATCCACGGGAAAGAGATTGCAAGAGAATAGCAGCGTGTGAAGTCTTTTTCTCTCTATACAGCCGTCGGGCTTGGGCACCGCGGATACCTGTGGCGAGAGATTTAATATGTTGTTGTCCGAATTCACAAAATACCTACGGCTCTGGAATAATACGATAGATTGTCTCGTTTGCAAGAAATTGGACCTCTGAATGAAACGGCGAACACCAGTTTGAAGGCGTCTTGCGGCAAAATCTCTACGAATGTTCTCCACGAGTCTACGGGCCAATATACCACGCCACCAAGTTTGGATTTTGATCGTAGCTCGGCGCAACTCCTGGTATTTCTTTACGGCCATGCGCCTGCGCATGTTCTTCTGCACAATCGTGACAAGAGCATTGAGCTTTTCTGAGCGGAGGGACTCCAACGCTGCGAGCATACCAGCCCTGAAAAAAATCTTTGTAAGACCACTCTGATATTTGTCAGGGTCGTTGATAGTTCTCTCAAGAATAAGTGAGCAGAGAGGCCTGAGTTCCATGTGCTGTATCATTGGCTGCCAATCCGCTGAGGGCACCAGCATGTAATACCTGTGTAATGATCAATAATTAATAATGCGGAAGGCCGCAGTGGTGATCGTACCGCTCAGCAAACTCTTCATAAGTCCAACGTGAAGGGTATCCAGCACAAGAAATACGTATGGTTTCGAGAACACCACAAGCACGCAACTGGCCCAAAACTTGAGACGGTGTGAACTCCCAAGGTCTTTTGGCTTCGTTGGGTTTGATGCACCGGATATAGTGAACGTTTGTGATGCTGAGGGTATCCATCAGGGTGATCAAGGAGGCCTTGAAGATAGAGCCTTGCGTGGGCTTCCGGATGGCAGCTCCTGGTCTCTTGGGGCCAGTGTTCGCTGCGACCAATGATGAACGACCGGGATCAGGAATGATGGATGAACGACGGGAACCTCCGCTGCCGGAATCAGACAGAGAGGGTGACCCGGGGTGTGGAGGATCGGCTGCTTTCACAGATCCGAGGGCAGCGTCGAGAACTTCCTTCAAGAAGGGGTTCTTCGTGGATGCTAGCAAAAGCATATGCTCATCAGGAACTGTATCGCGGTTCTTCTCGAGGAATCCTTCGACTTCGTACGTGACATCATGGGCATAGTGGGCAATGGTGAACGCAGAATTTCCAAATCGAGGTTTCTTGAAGACGTTTTTGTTGGCAGGCTTCAGAAGCTGGCTGCTTAGCTTTTGAAGGAAAGATGCGTCACTGCCTGACGGTAAACGCGACTCTTCATCAAGGAGCGCGAGGACGCCCAGTTTCCCTTCGATCACATCAATGCAAGGTTGGTTGTCTGAAAAGTCGATAAAAGTCCAGTTAATCTCTTCCTTAACGTACTCCTCTTGCTCGAGTTTGAAGACGTGAGAATTGAACTACGACAGTCTTAAGCTATGGACACGTTGCAGATACTTTATGCTCACCTCTTGTTGTAATTTCTCATTGGCATAGTTGATGCTGAACTGCTCGAAGGAGTTCTGTAAACAGTTGAGTATCATGAATTAACTGAAGGATGGGATGCACCTTCTGAAAATGTTCAAACCCGTAGATGTCCAGCACACCGATGAACATCTCAGCTCGTTCGGCGGCATCTCCGTTTTCACCAGCCAGACTTTCATTGACGATGGCCACCAACCATTCAAATAAGCATGCATACACAAACTTCGCCACACTGTCCCTAACCACTGTCGCCTGTGCGGCGTTGAGTGCGGTGACAATTTTTTCCGAACGCGTGATGATCTGCTTCTTGATAGTCCACTTCTTGAAATCGGCGAAGTTCACTCCCAAGAAGCGAGTAGCAAGAAGAAGAGCAGGATCTGCATCATCTATGGCCGAATCGTTTCGTGTTTGGGTAACCTTCACGTTGCCCAGATGGAGCAGTGCCGAGAGAAGTCGGAAGACGGCCCACTGTTTCTCTACACTGATTCCAACTGTCGATAATGCCTGTTGCGTTGCTCGGAACTCCTCTGCGTCATCAACTCCACTTATCGGTGTCGACGTCGGTCCTCCTTGTTTCAGATAGTGAAATTTAGTCACGTCAGTGTCAAGGCCAAGGTCTTTTCGTTCTTTCGACGGCGCGCCAGTACACAGTTGATAAAAGATATGGTAATTCCGTTCGGTCGTTGGTTGGAACACAATGCGTGATCGTTCCAGCAGGTAAGTCCGGATTCGGGCGCCGACAATTTCTTGTTTGCCATCAAAAAGAATCTACAGCGCATGTTAGATATTCAGCGGCCTAAACTCAAATTACTCGCCTGGATGTATTTACCAAATCGCGAAGAATTGTCGTTACGAGTTGTTTTGGCATTTCCAAATGATTCTAGAATCGGGTTTGTGGCGAGTATCTGGCGCTCGATTTCACTAGATTCGTCGAGAGAAAACTTCGTCTTCGTTTTTGTTTGGGATCCAGGAGGATTTACCGATGCCAGGTATCGCATGATGAATTTAGCCTAAAAATAGTTTAGAGCTCTAGTAACATGGAGAAGCACTGCACACACTGATTCAGTTTTACCGGCTCCACTAAACGACGATGTAAGTATGTCAGCATTAAAAGCAAACTACAGATGCATGGAGATTACCTTTCACCCGACACAATGATCGTCTGGCCCATGCCCTCCTTCGCCATCGCGGTATATGCATCCTCAGCAATGGCAAACAAATGAGGCTCCAGATCTCCTCTTTTCCGTCCACTGTAAGCTTGGATGATCTCGGGTCCATATAGAGTAACCCGCTGAAAAGGATTGACAGCAATAAGCACGATTCCGCTATATGTGTAGATGCTATGTTGGGCATAGCGATTACGAATGGTATGCAGGACTTGAATAGCACTCAGCACTGATTCTGACAGTTACCGTAGAAAATAGATACCTGAAGGCTCATTTAGATGCGATAGGGTAGCCAAATCATCTGCCGTTTCTAGTAAGGGAGGATTTCGAAGAGGAGGCAAGTCTTCCTTTCCGGCCTTGATATCCTTGCCAGTGGTATTAATGACAAATTCCTGTCATTCACGTTGCAACTCATGTCGGCGAATTCTGTAAATTGAACAGCAGGAAATATAACGCGTACCTTGCCTCGTTCATCGACAAACGCCAGTTTTATCGAATCGTCAGCGCCTTTGGTAACAGCTGCGACCTCTGCAGAAATCCATGCCTGATCCTTGTCTTCAAACCAGACTCTCGTTCCCTTGCTGTAAATGTTTTCAGCCATTGCCAAGGCGTCGTAGTTAACGGTCGTGAGCTACGTTGACCGTGCGCCTGAGCTGGAGTGCAACACGGTCGAAT
Source organism: Suillus subalutaceus (assembly GCF_016647625.1). Taxonomy (NCBI): domain Eukaryota; kingdom Fungi; phylum Basidiomycota; class Agaricomycetes; order Boletales; family Suillaceae; genus Suillus; species Suillus subalutaceus. The sequence continues at coordinate 130,735 of NW_024540356.1, read as the reverse complement.
TGTGATCACTTAGAGACTGCAGAGGGACCTTCATTTGAATAATTTGTCCCACGGTCCATGATGTCCGGAAATAGGCAGTGACTTATTGAAAGGTCAACTGATAATACTAACGCAACGGCCCTCCGGACATTCCAGGACCTTTCTTTTCCTCTATCTCGATATTGCAACCGTTGAGTCAGGACGGAATACTGTTTGATTCAATTTCACTATCCTTGATAACATGAGATAAACATCTGGTTTAGCCGCGTCGTCCTTACGCTGCTATAGCAATGTGTGCATGGACGCTTTCTTCACCTTCATCTTCGCAGCCTTCTCCTCCGAGGCACCATTCTATCGATGACGATTTGCATCTCGATCCAAAACTTGCAAGCGTTGCGTGTCAGAAAATCCTGCACGTGCAACACGATGAGCGGCAGCATCAGACTCGCGAGAAGAATCACAGAAGGGTTCTGGGACAATCTGGTTGGAAAAATCATGCCGAGGAGCTTTCAAGAGTTTAAAAACGACTAGATTAGATACACTATCTGCGTCACAAACATGGACACGCAACATATCACGGATATGATCCTTACGATAAGTTGGTATAACACGAATGAGCACGTGCTATCGTAGAATAATGCTCTCTTATAAAGAAAGAAAAATTGTCTATCACCTGGCGCAGACTGGGAGCAGCGACTGGCAGGAAGACCTCCGCAGGATATTGCCTCTGCGCTTGTAAGCGCACTCGAGAAACCTCATAGAACCCAAAAAACTTGCGAAGAACGCACGATGACACTACAGAGCTCCCGTCGTCAGGGAGCTCTTGATCGGACACTACGGGCGAGGCGGGAGGAACGAAAGATAAAGAATTCAACGTCGATGAGCGCTGAGCTGCTAGCCATGGTGATAAAAGAGGAGTAAGAGCCTACGGAGAAGAAAAAAAAGTCACAAGATGACTAAGACGGGGATGATCAAGCAGACTAGGGTCCCGGGAATTAGGGTATGGCGTCTGGTTGACAGGCTAATTAGCATGGCCCTCGCAGAGGGCCAAATTTACAGGTGTGAATGACACGAAATTCACACAAATTTACTGACGGGGGTTTGGGGGCAGAGCCCCCGAAAGCTCCAGCTTTTTGACGCTAATTAGCGTTAATTTGAGGTGAATTTCACCTAATTGACTGTAATTTACTCTACAGACTTCCATGTCTCCCACTCGTCATCCATTGGTGTCGTCGATGAAGTTGCAGTGTCAGACGTCAGCTTGGATGGAGGTCCATGACTCGCGGAAGCGGTTGGCTCAAGCTGCACAGGCCATGCATATCGCGCCATTTGACCGAAGGAGCCGTCTTTGATGCCACTGACTGAATCAGATGTACATCAGTCTTTCAATAGTCCGAACGAGCAAAGGCAACTTACATCAGGTTTCCAGCGGTGCCACTGGCGAATTTGAATGGTTTCTTTTAATGTTGCGATGTCTTGTTGGCTCCGAGTAGGACTATTGAGCCACGTTATGGTCGTCACAGTCCTCTCGTCAGCCATTGACACCGGTACCACAGAATATAACTTGATCGCGAGAGCCTGACACAAGAACAAGACTTTAGTGAATTGAACCAATCGCGTAAATGACTTTATCACCCCAAGAACCTGCGCGTTTTCATCTTTCTGGACAGCGAGCCACCAATCCCGAACATTCTCGTTTTTGCGAGGCTTGCGGTTGAAAGGATCTGCACCTTTGCAATGTAGCAACTTGGTTCGACCTTACCCCATCGTAAACATCACCGTATTCGTGCTTTAACATGCGCTGGAGACTCGTGCCAACTCTCTTGATAATCGCATCTTCGGGGGACACAACAGCATAGGTTCCATAAGATTTCCTTAATTGAATAGGCAGCAAGTCGAGACAAAGTCGAGAGGATTGATATTTTTGTAGATCTGCGCTGCTCTATATTCAAGTTATCCAGTAGAAACAAATTCACCCAAATTGACACTATGTTTTCGAGGGTGTGAAATTGACACTGTCATTCACGGTAAATTTGCAGGGTAAATTAGCTGGGCAAATTTGCCTGGTGCAAATTCCCGGGACCCTAAAGCAGACAGAGATTAAATTTGACAAACCAGTACCTCCTTAAATTTTCGAACTATCGAAGTACTGTCATAGGCATACTAGGGAGATACCCCCAGCGTCAGTACAACTCAAGCATCCACCTCCTCTGTAACGAAGGTGAAAATAGACAATAAAAGTTGACATATGAAGGTTATGTAAAAACAAATGAGACATAAGCGTTAAAACGTTAAGGGGTTATAGAGCCGGTGGTAAGGAAACAGGACTCATCAGGAAGCAGATCATTGTATTATATGTATGTTTGGATTCGTTTGTATTGTCCCCATATACTATCCGTAGTATGAGACGAATGCCATACACGTACCACACCTGCAAAATCTTCGAGGACGACCGTAGGGAATTACCCGCAATGGGGAACCCGGATAAGACAAATTATTGCATATAGGTTCAGGTCGAAATATTGCGGCCATAGTCCATGGTCAGAAAATAGAGGATCTACAGCCCAACCAAAGTCATTTCTGGCAGAATTTGTTTCCCCTGTCGTCGCAAAGCTGCGTTACGCACGTTGAGCAAGCTGCAAGACGGATCGCCGCGAAGGCCACGCAGAGGGCGAAGATGCAATGTGCGCTTTCCATTGTACCAGTGTTTGGCGTATCATGAAACCGGCGACACCGCACATTGTGTAAAGATAGGGGGTCGACATACTTCAATCCGCGTCCTCCTGCACCACGAGCCAGGCCTAATCGCGACCGCACGAAACCTGGCGCTGCCTCTTGCACGCCTCAAAACCTCACCGGCACCCCTCCTGCCAGTGTGACTTCCGGAGGTCCTCCCACCACTGCCTGCTTTCGCCCAGTCACCAGGAAATGACAGTGTGTTTGTTTATCCTTATTCTACTTAGTAACCACATAAGATGAAAGATGATTTAAGAAAATTTGACCACAACACAACATTATCGTGATGGAGACAGAAGAAAATCTTATTTCCAAAAAAAATAAGGAGACATGTCTCTATGTTCTAGTTTAACTTCAACAAAGGACCCCGAAACAGATAACACGTCGAAGTCATCATTGCCATCCAAGTTGCCATTCGCGAGTACGTCGTACGAGAAGGTTGTCCTGTAGTAGTTACGAGGGTAATACGTACCAATTTTTTTATCTAGAAAGCGAGCTCGCGGGTGCGGCAGAGGATGGCGATGATAAGATATGAGTAGTACAATCCCATACCTGCAGGCCTGGGAGATGTGGTTGAACATCGATGTTGAATAATTCCGTGGCGGCATGTCCGGGATTGTCGGTGGTATGAGTTGGGCGGAGGCGGGCTTTGGCGGAGAAGGATAGCGGTGGCCACACAGGGGTATGAGACCATGGGCGCTAAAAGCGCGCGTTCAATCACTGGAGAAGTCTGAAAGACGAAGGCAGCGAGTGGAGTTTGGTGCGGTGGAGGGCAATGAAACTTGGCTTGGGAGTTAGATAAGGATGGTGGGTATTTTAGACGAGCAAAGCGACAGTGGGTAAACAACCCGAGTTGTAGTTTGGGTTAATTGAGATTTAGGTGGCGCCTCGAGCTCGTCGTTGTCGTTCGCGTTCGCGAGCGTCATAAAGTTGTCCTGTTGCCAACGTGGTCAAGAGATTTTTACCACTGCTGTTCCTATCCTATTACTAGCTAGTCGGGTAAGTCAGAGGGAAATTTGCAGCTGACGAGGTTTTCAAGGTCTTGTCATTACGTTCTTACACGTACCTTATTTTCGGGAGCTTTGGGGAGCCGAAGTACTACTATATACCAGGTACCATGAACTCGATATGATGATCAATGAGTTTCTACGTACTCGGCCATGAATGACATGTACGTATTACCATGTTTGCTTTTGCCCCTTTTGTCTGCAAAGGCCCCTTACACCTCACATTGCCTCCATAAGTATTAAGTAGGTAAGCAATTCAATTATAAGCCCTGCCTGAGGCCCCTGACTCGGAGACCTCCAAATTAGCCAGTGCATTTTCGGGTTGCTTTGATGCCAAAGTGCGACAACGCATCTTAATCACCGCGAGACCTTAGCATAAAATTGATTCAACAGATTATACAATCTATTATTATTTGATCAACCTCTTGGATGCAAGATGGCATGATAATAGTCTTCAAAAGTATGAGAAGACGGTGAAGTATACTATCGTAGGAGACACTCGTTGTCACCAAAAGGAATCGATTTATGATCTACCTCCAACAACTGACTGCGTGAAACTGCATAAAACTCGAAATTCTGGCGCAGTACATACCTGCTAATCAATTGTTCACTGTCTTGAGCCTGGAGAGGGACATCAGAAGCTATGAGAATTTTAGCTACAAACATCTTTGAGCACAGATTGAAAATGAACAAATGAAGAGAACGCACGAGCGTCGTTGCATGTGCTTGTGGGATCAGAGGATGCACGAACACTGACATCTCCACTAAGGCCGAACACATGTTGCATACTGAGGTGAATTAAATGATTCTGTCTGCCTGATTCAAGTGGTACAAACGAGAAGAGATCATGAAGCACACATAGGAAAAGAGGTGTGGCAATGAGAGAATGCCAAATGGTATAAGGCGGGCCAGCATGATCGGGCGTGAAACAATTTTTCACATAGACCTGGACCTACAGAGGTCCAGGAAATCGCATAGACCCGGAGGTCCAGGAATTCAGGGCCCCATTAATTATACACGTTGCTATCCTACAGTCTAATATTCCTCAGTACTCAGTCATCATTTACCTTTTGGCGTGGAAACGTGATCACATGGTTGGTCACGCGATGTAACGGTAAGCGAAATGTGACTCACGAAATGATGGGCACTGACGAATAGACCGTAAGTAGGGGATAGTATCACTGACAGGACATATGTAATATGTATATATATATAGTACCTAAGGCCTGAGGCCTGAACGTTGAACCTTACCCAGCCAGCTGACCCTCGTAGCGAACGTTACTTTTCGTAATTACTTACATAGACAATCGATATCTATTAAGTAGACCCTTGACTGGAAACCAGCCAACTGTAGTAAGGTGAACCGTCACGGTGTGCGTAAAGCCCTAATTATGTAAACCAATTCAAACCCCGGATTCGGCGCGGACTCGGATCAGTGTCAAATATATTTATGTAAAAGGTCAACTCAAGCGTGGAGCTCAGGCTCCCAGCTGAGGCTCAGGGTACTACTCTTGGCTGACTCCTGCCGGCTCGCGGTCATTCTTCGTTTACTCACGAAACAAGTTTGGCTGTGGCTTGAAGGCATGTAGAGCCTTTTAATAAGATCTTATCATGAGGTATAGCCCATCTTTTCGTTTGTCTTCACACACGGTCGATGCTGTATGAGCTTGTAAACGAGCGTATCTCCCGTCGTGCATTGGCCCGGGTCATGTCTACTTTTCTCTGCATACTTTTTGTGACTATCCATCCATTTTCCCAGCTGGGGGGATCGTCGGCTTTCCTCGTGTTGAGCTTGAAAGAGCTCGTGTTCTCTGTCCAAGAGGATCTGGCCCAGCAGCTTGAAATTACTATTATAAACATCGCAGGTGCCCTAGCAGGTATTGGCATGTCGACCTTTGCCAAATACCTTGCAGCTATTCCACAGGAGGGATCAGTGACATCGCGTCTCATACTAGCTGTATTCCTTGTGATAATCAGCTTTTTCGGTTTGTCTCCCGCCGCATGCCATACAGACACAGCTAACATGCTATTCTGAAAGCTGGTTGGGCGAAAAGCCGTCTTCCTCGTCTCCATTTATCTGCGCGGATATCGTGCTTTGTGTCCATATGGCTGTTAACCGACAATGTTGGTGTAACCTCTGTATGTTGCTGCGCTCCTCTCTTTACACGTAGTGTAACGATCACTCAGGCTTTCCTCTCGGACTCGGGCAGTTTTTTTATGGATCACTGTGACCGCTGCGTCTGTTTGCTTGTTTTCTAGCATGTTGATCTTGCATTGGTCCTCGACTCACCTTACTGAAGAACTCGCGTCGACTTTGAGAATTATCCACCGATGCTTAGCCGTGTGCATGGATAATCCATTCACGTATCCTTCTTCCCAGCAAATCACTGACTTGAAAGATTTACATGCAGAATTGGTCCACCGGTCTGTGATATTGAATGAGATGTACTATCAAGCAGCCTTTGAACTCCGTATTGGGCGCGTTAGCGGTGAGCATCCTGTTCACATGCTCATTTTCCACACATTAACATAGCATACTAGTCAAGTCCCTCAAGCCTCTGCTGGGCATGGTTGAACACTTGCGCCGTGAATTATCCTGGGGAATGGTTCCTCGGCCAGGTCAGACCGACTGGTCCAACGAATCGTACTGTGTATCATCTCCTTCCTTCGAGGCTTCAGCGATAGAGCTCGGCAAAACCATTATGATCTCAATCAAAGCAGTCGAAGATCTGGTGCTCGGCGTGTACACGCATGCCTCCCTATGGCGCAAGTCATTGCGTACAGAGAGAGATGCAGTTACTGCGGCTGCCATCAATCTCAATCTCACATGGTACACTGCAAAAACCGAGTTGCGTAACACTATCCGGACATTAGGCGAAGAACCGGGTTCCCCATCTGGCTCCATCATTCCTTCTCATCTCCATCATCAGTGCCTGTTTGTGACGTCATTGCTACAGGCAAGTAAGCTTATCCGAGGATTATTATAAACTGAATGCGCCAACGAAGCTAGATGGCGTACGACACGAGCCACATACTGCAAGTAGCTCAGAATATTTCCGCACACCACGAAGCTTCTAGACTTCGCTTCTGGCTCCCGCGATTGACATGGCAGTGGCTTGGCATTGCGCCCCGAACTTTCATAATGGAGGAATATGGGGCACCTATGGCCCATGATGCTTCCGAAGCAGAGACAACTCTATCAGCTGAGGAAGTCCGACAAGGCATTGCTTTTGTCGATCGACATGATGAGGTGACAAGTCAAGAGGTTTCCTATTCCCATGCCATCAAAAGAATTCCCAGTGGCCAACAGTTATCATTAAAGTCCTTTCCACGATGCTTGTTGTCGACACCACAACGCCTTTGGAATCATTCCTTCATACTTCAGCTTCGACTAGGAGCATCAAGGGTAATCCGCAACATGCAACATTCCAGTCATTTGCAGCATGCGACGAAAAATGCCATTGGGGTGGCCATGCTAAGTTTTCCGGCTTTTCTTCCTTCTAACTCAGCAGGTTTGTTTATTTTCGCGTCCCCAGTCAAGTGTGAATCGTCATAAATTCAATGTTAGGTTTTCAGTGGTTTAAGTGGATCCACGGCCAATGGATGATTATCAGCTACGTATGGGTCCTCGAAACAAATACTGGAGCGACCTGGCGCGTCGGTTATTTGCGTCTCGTAAATCCTTTTTGATCAAAAACTGCGACGGCGTGTTGATGTATTTGATAGTCAGGGACCATTCTAGGAGCTATCTATGCTTATATCGTGCGTCCTACGATACCATCACTTTCCCGCCCTGATCGCATTTACATAGACATGGGCTATCTGCGGCAAGAATTCTATTGGCATAGTGGTAATGATTACAGTAAGTAGTTCCGATAAATTAACAGCACCCTGCATCTTCTGACCAATGTTATCAGTTGTTTGATATACCCGTTACGTGGCTTGTCACGAAAAGCAGGATCCCGTCCTTGGGTGTCGTCGCGTAATGTCTCCATTTGACCTGCTATGCACGATACTGATCGTTATCCAGGTCTGTTACGCTCCCTCCTATCGTGCTATACCAATACTTAACTCCGGATTCGGGAGTGTCTACCCAAGGTATCGATTTTCACTTGTGGACCTGACATGAATATGTCTTACGATTGTGCAGACTTAGCTTGGATGAGGGCTTCAATGATTGCTTTAGGCATCATCACTGCGTTGGCAATGAATAGTCTTGTCTTTCCTCGGTACAGCCGGGTATGGCAATGTTATCCATGCTCGACCTCATTTGCTAATATTCAGAAGGTGTTGTTTCTGAAACAGACCAGCAGGACATTGAGATTGCTCAGCCAGTTATATCTTCTCCTCGTACAGTACGTTATCCCTTCGGTTATGATGTGCTCCTCCTAAACCAATTCCAGGGGGATGTTTCAGAATATATACGTATTCACACCGCACGACAAGCAAGAGACATTGAAGTCAGAACTTCAAATTCGCAATGCGCTTCATCGATCTTCGTCGCTGCTGACTATTATGAATGACGAGCTCAGTCTAGTGCCGGTGGGTTTGAATACTTAGTTCAATTTCCACAACTAACTCGTTCACAGAAACCAATGCGCCACTACCGCGAAGTTGTCCTCAAGATACAGAAGATTCTTGACTTGATGACTGGTCTTAGAAAGATACGGGAAAATATACCCCGCAAGGAGACTATTGCGTCAGTCCTGAAAGAACGGAAGGAATTTGTGAGTGCCGACAAATTCGGTTGCTGAACTGCATCAGATGCTCTTGTCAGATATCCTGTATCTGCGTCTTGCTGTTTGCGAGTCAGCACGTCTTTCAAGCTCGACAACCTCTACCGCAGTTCCTCCCATCTGCAAGACAAGCACTTGAAAAACTCGAATCACAAATAAAAGTCTCCTTGCGACGAGGTATCGACGTGGATGTGTCGGTTAAGGGCATCTCTTTGGCATACTCAGTTGCGGAAGGTGAGGTCATGAGGGATATGGTTGATACCATAGAGGATTTATTGGAGCTGTGCCGCCAGCTATTCGGTACATCGGCGTGGTTGACCCATACCTTGCCAGAAACGACTGTTTACAACGTTGATGAAGAACCTGGAACGCCCGGTGAAGGATGGTTTAGTACAGTGGGACGTGGGTAGAAAGGATATTTCATTCAAAGGCCTTGTCATGTAGCATAGATGGAATTTTATGGGTAATGGTAGCTAGAGTTATTGTGTGACATATGTAATGAGACGAAGGTGAATTATTCTATTGTGACGTCACGCAGTTTACGCGTTGTTATTCGACCAAACAACACGATGTCAATAAATTCAGGTGACATCTCTTTCTCTTCTCTATACCAAACTCTACTATGTCTAACGTCTGCCGTCCACTTTCCAATCACCCTGGCCACTTCGGGAGACCACTCGCACCAACATGCTATCCAGGCCACCATCGAGCTCATCGCTGCTTCCAGCCATAATATCATCCTAACAGGATGTATACTAACCCTAATGATTTTCACTACGGGGAGAATATCTTCTACTTGCATGAATCACAAACAATGCGGCATTGTTCTGGGGTCGGGCCGCGTTATGACGGTGGTCTTTCATGCGCGCCTCGGGCGTTTGCCCGTTTGCTGCTGTTTTCTTCTGCAATGAACTCTTTTGAAACCACCTTCATCGCCTCTTCGGAACGCGCTCGTAACCAATCACGGAATCACCTCCACTCATGCATACACACAGACCTTTGCATGTGCTGCCTCGGGAACCCTTTGTGGACGTGTCTGGACGTCACGCACAGAAAACTAATAACTTTCGTACGTTCGACATGGCTGCGATTAAAGGGAAGGCGGTGCCGGAAATGCTTCGGTTCACGTTGTGGGCAGAGGTTGAACTGCGGAGCGAGTGCTAGAGAGGTGTCGCGGGATTTTATTTGGTGACCTTCAAGAGAAGGAGCAGATCACGCACCGGTTCGCATTCTGTGGTTAACTGCCAGTGGCGTGCATCCTGGGTCACGCACAGATTTCTGTAGAGATCAATTTGCCCAGGGCCGCTTTTGGAAGACCAGTTATCTTGTCTTGCGCTTCTGCCCTCACCTCTCGTGGTTCATATTCTTCAGCAGGTCAACGCACATGATTGCCGTAGTCCGAGTCTTTGACTCTTTCCTCGAGTTGTGGGTGGTCTCACTGGGATCACCCGCTCCTCACCCCGGCGTCTTATGATTTGCTCGCCGTGAACAATGTTGTTTTCTCTACTTCCTTTGGAACGAGAAAATTTGCATAGCTTCAAAGCGCTGGTATGCGCAGCAAACACCCTGGCTTCGCGGTGATTTGCGACATGGAACCTGGTCTGGAATGCACTTGGTCGCGAGTACGGTACGTACAGGAAAGGGATGCTAAAGACTGTTTCGGCTAGTGTGTTATAGGTGCAACTTTGCTGTCGTCCCTGCAGCCTCGGCTCCCCTACCCTACGTGTCAGAGACATGCTGCGGAGTTGCCGCGTACGATTAGCTTATCCCACACTTCAACGCGTTCTGTGACCATATCTGCGATGCTACTGACCGTTGTCATTCTGAAGGTTCAGATTATGTTCAAGGCCATTCGCTCGAAGCTGACGTATGTCGGCGGGATCATCGCGAAGACATGATCTGTCGAATGCGCTTTTGCTTTTTCAACTATCCTTCAATTCGCCGGTCTGTTCCTCGTACCCATGTTCGGCCCGCCCCATGGGGTTACTTGGGATCCCTATTCACTGGTTCAACTGGTTCAATCCTGTCTTCTTTTGTCTTTAACCATGGGTTCGGCTTTCACACCTCAAGTCTACTGTCATTCCGCTGCATCATCCTTCCTTCGGGAGGGGCGACAGACTTATTCTCGAGTTTCAGCGGTGATGGGATGGCTTTGTGGCGTGCATGTTCCTTTCCCGGATGACGGGATTACGCACAAGACAGGTAGATCTAGAAGGATCATATTGATGACGGGTGAAGGACTCATGGAAGCTGTGGTTGTCTTGGTTTACTGCGATTGGCGTACGAACAAGAAGGTGGTTGGGAAGTTGCCAGGAGCGTGTTCCAGACCTCGAGCGACGGCTGAGTGGTCAACGACTTTTTCTGGACTGGATGCGACTTCCGTGACGTACGTCGTGGAGACGGTGATGGGGTGGTGTGCGAGTGTGGATGGATGGTCCGAGTTGTGCGAACGACAAGGATAGTTCAATGAGTGGCTGGGTGAAAGTGCGTGTGCCACCCTTCTGGCGCGGTGCGCGACGGTTGGGATTGGTCCCAGTGGGGAAAGCTTTTTGCTTCAAAAGTGGATGAGCCTAGTCCTTTACGGGCACTGTGGGTTAGCGGCAGTGAGGACAAGTGGCGAAGGCTGATAACCTCGTGACCCATGGAGTCCAACAATTTTTTGCATATTCCCGTCTTCGTGACGGTTGTCTTTTCATTTGTTTTCATCTACGGCGTTCACCGCACCATAATCATGTTCTGGGTATAGCATCAGGTTATACTACAATTTGTCCGTTGATACAAATACCCGTAATCTGAAACAGTCAAACTGAGGAAGTATGAGCTTATTCTACGACGCCTGTGATAGGCGCGATGATTATTATATAGCATACCCATACGCCACCATGCCTTCATTGTAGCTGTTGCGAGACAACTCGTGAACCTCATCCTTCTCGCAGGAATCACTCTTGTGTGGCCGTGGGGGAGCTTGCGCTGGGGTGGGTGGGGTGACAGTCATATGCATCACAGGAAAGCCCTTGGTAGAGGTAAGACCAACAACCGTTGGACGAGAAGGGGAGATAGAGACAGTCAAGTCGTCGTCCGAACTCTCCTTTCTCCGGAACAACGAGCGGCAGGCGTAACGATCGTTGTGGCCACGGACACGCACGATGACAAGCAAGAGTATGCCGAGGACGGTGACCATGACCATGAAGACGAAGATCATGATAACGGTACCTTGAGGTTTGTAAATATGTGTTCCACATGTTTGATGGGCGGGTGCTTACCGAGGCTGAATGAGACAGACACAGACATGGATGACTCAAAGCAGTCCGACTGTCCGACAGATCGTTCTCACTGGCAAGAGTGGTGATAATGAGAACAGTGAGATGGACGTCAAAGTCAATGATTGTGCGTAAAGGAAAGAATGCAAGACGAGTAACCAATTTTGTAACGCTGCAAAAGTGAATTGTTCATTGTCAGTAAGACGATTGAATAAGTAGTAACAGCGAATGCATTTGATAGGGGCCCTGGTCTGATTCAGAATCTCACTTAGTGTTGTTGACCTTTATTTGGAAGTGGCTGGCAATGTACTGCTCAGTGCATAGTGGTAGCAAGTACATAGTAACAACAGCACGGACGCATTCATCTACTTAATTATTTTTTATTTCTAGACAGATTTTCACTCGTCTCTGCAGAGTCGACGGGCTCAGCCCAGTGGAAACGTCCTTAACAATGGACATAGTTTTTGGCAGGAAGAAAGGACGTCCCCGCCAGTCCTCGGTTACAGGTCGTGATCTCTCCGAGCATTCTATTCCCTATGACAAGCTTGCTCCTGCCTCTCTGGTCCCAATGCCCGTCGGAACAGTGTCGCAAGGTTTGCGGGGTACACCTTCAAATCCGGTTATTTCAGCTCCCCTCACAAACCCCACTCTGACCCACAATGGGACTGAGATGAATTACAGTCACTTCACTGCTTACCAGCGCAGCAGACTTGAACGGGATCGGGCCAACATTTCTCGTCCGGATTCTAGTGTTAGTGCAGCAGACTCCTCCACCCTTTACAATGAATCTGTGGCTTCGTTCACCACCGGAAAGCGACCCAAGACTCCTACCCATAAACTTCGCAGAAGTGAAGCATCTGGTTCATCCGGCAGACGTAGTCCAAATGGTGCTGATTTTGGCTCAATTCCTCTCCCATCTTCACCGGCCGCATCTCACTCTTCTCTTCGACCTGGCTCCTCTATGCCTTTTTCGTCGGAAGCCGAGCGCACCTCTCGCTTCTCGAGTTCCGATACTCACTCCAGTCATCTATCGCATTTCTTCCATAAACCTCATTCGAACCAGGAGGAATTCGTCTTTCCTCGGCCAGAAAGAGACGAGGAGATTGAAGTTCTCTTTGAACACGTATCAGCGACTCGCGACCTCCCTACGGTGCACACCCTCACCATTGAACAGAAATGGCAGTTGGTATATGGTGCAGAACAATTACGATGGCAGGAAGAAAAGACTCGAGAGGAACAGGCTCGGAAGCAGGGTGATTCAAGTGCAGCAGGCTCTCTTGGCGAGGGAACACCAGACTGGTATATCAGGAAGTTCCTTGACAACACCATCACTGCGAAACAGGCCTCAAGTGTCTGGGTATCTTTGAAGAGTCATGAAACGAGGTGGGAGGTTAGTCTTTGCGTTGTAATTATTGATAACCTTGGTCTGTTTAGTTGGCTTGAACGCTTCATTGAGCTGCAGGGCGCATCTGTATTGGCGCAGGCGCTAATGCACATAAGTCGTAAGGGTGCCAAGAGGTAGCACCGTTGTTTGAAACTCAAGTCTATCTACTAAAGCTTCTCATAGGCTCCCATCTGACACCCACCTCGAGGGTGAGATCGCCAAGTGTTTGAAGATTATCTTCAATAGCGCCGTATGTTTCTTTTTTATTTGCTCATCATTGTTCATTGGGCTCAGATCCTCGCGGTGCTTTAGTCCAGAGTGCGCGACGCTATAAAATTGAATGGTGTCGTCACTCAAATCGCGTCTTCTCTCAATTCACCTCATCTGCCAAATCGCAAAGTGATTTGCGAAGTTCTCTTATCTATCATCTACAACGGTACAGACTCTCTTTCATTAGTATTTCCAGCTTTAGAAGCCCTTAGTGGTGCCAATGGCGAGACACACGGATATTATGACTATTGGTTCAGGTCTCTTGAGAGCGCGCTGCTGGGCAGGGGCAAGATGGGGAGTCTGGTCGGAGCTAGCGAGGAAGTTCGCAAAGGCGCTGGACATGACAATTCCCTCGCAGATTATGCAGTAAGTATGTTTTACTTGCGCTCTGGCTAGGATATTAATTGTCTCTAGTCAACCAATCTTTTCGTGATTGTTCATATCATAGACGCCATAGAAGACTTGGACGTACGGTTGCACCATCGCTCGTTAATGGACTCTGCTGGTCTTCAGCGTATCATTGCTCTATGTCACGAGATCGGTACTGAGCCCATGGAAGCACAGCTTGCAGAACTGCAAGCCATACTAGAAGAAGACGAGCAACGACTGCGGGAGCGGTACGACCAGAAAATACTTCGCGACCTCAATAGCGCTGAAGACATTTGGAATGCCCTTCGTCACAAAACGGAGAGCACAGGTGCCAAGGATTACTTCCTCTCTATGATGCGGCATCTACTACTCATCCGAGAGGAAGGTCCCGATATGATGCGCCTCTATCAGTTGTTGGACTCACTCGTCACGGACGTGGTTATGGACGGGAAACTTGCCACCGCGGAGAAGAGACTTGGGCACACTGTTCAACGGATCATTGGCCAGCTAAATGATGCTGAACGATATCAGGATGCCATTCAAGAGGCTGCCGAAGCTCGTTCTCAGGCTCTGCGTCTAAAGCTTGAGAAGGAGGCCCTTGAAGAGGAGATGTCACAAGGTTCAGACGGTCTTGTCGGTCACCTTAAGGCGCAGGTCGCCCTCCTCGAACAAAAGCTTGGCTCTCACCGGGAAACCACGAAGCGTCTCCAAGGACAACTTGAGACGCAGAAAGTCGGGTATGAGGAACAAATCGCTCAACTGGAAGCTCAAATCTTGGAACTGTTCAGAATGCTAAGGGAGGTTGGCAAGGGTTACGAGAAAATCCTTGACTCTAGTTCTGGAACTATGGACCGGAAGACCCTAATAGAGACCCTGAACAAGCATCTCGAGCGAACCAAAACCATCAGCATCCTTGAGGGGCGTGGCAAGAAATCTCAAGATAACAGGCAGGGGAGTGGTGAAAACGACCAATCAGATGACGACGCCACTCCTCGGAAGTCTGATGTCCAGCGGGGTGCTAATGGTTCAAGAGGCCGATCGCAACATTCCAAGGCTACCCGGATATCTGGAGTCCCTAACGGCCATGAGTCGCAATTCATGGATGCTGACGAGGCGGACGAACGGGCACAAATTAACCATCAACTCGTAGCGAATGCCAAATTTGTATGATCTTTTCATTAGCAATGCTTGTAAATGCTCATTGGTGTCGTACAGTTATCGCCTGAAGATGGTGCCGTCGCTAGTCCTCGGAGTGTTAATCGCTCACCCAGGCGTACAAACCGTATGATACTAGGCGATGACACACCATCACTATCCCGTTCACATCGCGCCAACAATCTTCTCGCACCTCGGTACGACAACGCGCTTGATTACAGTGATTACGAATCATCACTCCGCGAAGAACATGATGCGGAGAGCGAATTCGGTCAATCCACACGCAGTGGATTCACCACTTTGACCGATGAGACCCAACCCACCTCTGTTAGTTCGGACGGCTCTTCAGAAGCGTCTCGTGGACCCACTGCTGTGTCCTTCACCGAACAGCTTGCTAGAAAACTGCAATCCCGGGGTCGAACACTACCTGTTTCGGAGGGTAGTCCAACGCCATCTCCGCTTGCCTCCCTCGCTGAGGAATCTGACGTTACAGCAGCACCTCCCCCTCCCCCTCCCCCTCCCCCTCCACCCCCACCCCCTCCGCCGCCGCCGCCAGTACCACCGAAAGACGATGATGAATCAACCCCGCCAGCTCCTCCTCTGCCACCACCACCACCACCACCTCCGCCCCCGCCACCACCCCCTGGATATCTTCCTCCTCTTCCAACTTTTTCTAGTGCCCCGCCCCCGCCGCCACCTCCGCCGCCACCCTCTTTCCTGAAGGGTGCTCATTCTATCCCAAGTTCAGCATCAAGTTCAGCTCGAGCATCCATGTTCCTCAGTGCAAATCTCAATGTCCTACTTTCTGCTCGCAAAGATATGCCATTTACACCTAGTGCCAAGATGAAGCAATTGCAGTGGGACAAGCTTCCGCAACAACAAGTCGGCAAGACACTTTGGAAAGACGAAGAACCTGAGAAAGAGAAAGAAATGCTTGCCAAATTACAATCTGACGGGGTGTGGATGGAAATGGAGGAGGACTTCAAAGCCAAGCAGTTGATGATCAATCTCATGGGTGTGTTCTCTTTACTATTTCGTCATTTTAGTTGACATCCCTCCTCTCCCGCCGGAAAGCTCGACAGAGGCAGGCCGAGTTGAAGAGTGTCCTTGACCCACAGACGAAGAAACGAGTTGGTGAGTTCTTTGAGCGCCAGAAAATTTTGGACATACCACTTAAAATTCTTCCAGAGATACTTATCCAACGGGTGAAGAGGATGGAACCTGAGGAAATTGCACGCCGCATACAGCAATTCGATCAGGAGATGTGCTCTGAAAACTTCTTGAGCGAACTCAAAGGCGTCCTTCCCACCCCAGAACAGGTGCGATACCCACTAAATACTTGGGCTTTGGTGGTTAAGTCATGTCTAGATTGGCAAACTCAATGTATACCGTAACGCTGAGCCTGAGGAACTGGCTGGATTACACCCTTCCGACCGGCTCATGGTCAAACTTATACAGATTGACCGTCTTGGTCCCCGCATAGAGAGTATGCTTTACAAATGCAAGTTCGAGGAACAGCGGCTGCTCCTGGATGACGTATGTGGTTATTCATTGGGCATTTTAAGTTATTCATCACCATTACATAGGGCGCAAGGAAGGTGGGCGAAGCAGGAGATGCTTTACTGCATGCTAAGCATTTCAAGGAAGTTCTGAACGTAGGTCCTGAGCTCAAAGTGTTATTTTCGCCTCAAATATTTTTTCAGCTCATACTCATGATTGGCAACTACATGAATGGCACAGGGATTAAGGGAGGTGCCTTTGGTTTCAGAGTGAGCAGCATTAACAAGGTAGATCCCTCTCTTTTGTCCTCTCGACCTGGCTTAATCTCACCACAGCTTGTTGACACTAAATCCGTCAACAATACCACACTACTCCACTTCCTTGAGCGGACAATTCATAAACATTTTCCAAGCATGGAAGAGTTTTTAGACGAGCTCGCCAAACCCGCAGAGGCTTACCGAGGTTCGCTCCTGCTGTACAACAAACCTAGATTAACTGACATAACTCACACCAGTGAATACTCAGGATATTCGAAAGGATCTCGCCGAACTTCGTGATGGTTTGAAACGTATTCGCCAAGAACTGAATGACTATCATACCGACATAGCACAAAATGACGGGTTCAGCAACCAGATGTGGACCTTTGTCGGAAAGGCAACGTCGAAGCTAGAATATCTTGTCGATGATGTAAATCATGCGGAAACCACTTTCACGGAAGTGGTCAAGTATTATGGTGAGGACGAAAAGAACATTACATCACCGGAATTCTTTGCGGTTTTCAAAACCTTTGTCACTTCTTTCAAGGTCAGTGGTCCTGACATGTTGGTGCAATGTGGTTACCTAGTGTTTTACAGAAATGCAAAATGGAGAACCAAACCGCTGCTGAAGAGAAGGCTGCGGTTGAGAAGCGGAAGCAAGCTATGGCAGAGACGAGGCAATTGCGCCAGAATGCCAAGGATGCTAGCATACGAGAGGAAGATGAGTCGGTTCTGGACAATCTACTGGAGAAGTTGCGCAATGGAGACACGGTTACACGTCGCGCAAGAAAGGCTCGTTTGAAACCGGACACTAGACCTCTCGTACTTCCACTTGACACTACCGTTGACGTCGCGCGAGATATGCTGGCTGCTCTCAAAGCCGATGGCTTCGGGACGTCGTCACCTACCGTCTCTTCTGCGCCACGACGGCGGACGCGGAGAAGGACTGACCTCGGGGGTGTTGACTCACAATCTGCCCTGTCTCCTACAGTAAGCTTACCAGATCTACCCAGCCCAGACATAACAGCGGACTTGACTTTTTCGGACGTGCCATAATTCCTCCATCTGCCTTCGTTAGATGCTTCTTTATCTGTATCGTATCTCTTTGCATTTAATAGTCTTGCTCACCACACCTAACTGAAGGACTGTTTGTTTGTCAATGTTGGATCCGATCAAGTTCAACTTTCAGAATTCCAAGTTCTGAACTATTCTATGACCCCACACAGTCCATATATAAGATACCCTTCGAACATGATACCTTCCACTAGTAGACGCATGATTTTCTCTCTGCTGCTTCTCGCCTCGCCCCTCGTGCATGCAGCCCAGTCCGACAACACGACTCTAGGAATAGAAGTTATCCGCGCTCACTTTCAGGGGGCTGGTCTGGTGCCATACTTATTGGCAAACTTCACCCCTACTGCGCTTCTGACTGCAACGTACACCGGCGGCGGTATCGTGACCCCGGGTCAACTTCTTCCAAAGTCTCGTAAGCGAATTCTCTTCGCCGTAGGATTTTGTTCATCCCGTGCCAGGAACGCAAACTGCCCCAAGCCTCACTATCACGCCCGCCAATATGACAACCTTGTTAAATGAGAAATACACTCTTGTGATGGTTGATGCCTGGGCTCCAGGATATACTGACCCGCGGGGTCAGATTTGTCACTGGATTGTCAATGGTGTAACCGTACAAGGTACGGACGTGCTCCTAATTGCATCTGGTTTGTTGAGGTTAACGTATTGTCTGTACAGACCACTCTGTATTAACATACGGAAGAGTGGCGGTAGAACAGTACAGGGGTCCAACTCCGCCGTCCGGGAGCGGACCTCATCGGTTACTATTGTCTTCTTCCTCAAAAGGACAACTGATTCTGACAATCCCTGTAGTTATGTTATCTTACTCTACGCTCAGCCGTTTCCAGCCGTCCCTCCGCCGCAGGGGTTCCCTGTCCAAAACAACGATCCAGGATTTTGCCACCTCGCGGATTATGTTAAGGTGTGGTCGTTTCCTCATGCAGATATCTCATTAACGGAACGCTCATAAGGCCTCAAACATTGGACCTCTAATTGCCGTATGCATTCTGCGAGTAATACATCATCTTCTGTCACTAATCATTTGATTAAGGGAACCTACTTCACGGTTGAGGAAGGGGTGGCTACTTTCACGCCCTCTCCTACATCTCCTGTTGTGACATCTACTCTTCTGTCTTTAGGGTCTAGTGGACCGTCCGCATCAGCTGCCGGTACAGTAGCTCAGCACAATGGCGCATTCTCGTCATCAAGCAATTACTTGACTATCTTACTTGCGCCCTTTTTGTGGCTTCTAGCGTTATAGTTACTTCTACTTCTACTTTCACTTTCACTTGATCACTCGATGTGTACAAATCATATGAATCATAAATTATCACGAGTAAGACAGGATATCCAAGCTGAGATGCGTCTTAGAGCAACGCGGCTACTAGCTTCCAAATCTTTCTCTCGCCTAGGGTATTTAGATGAGTACCAAGGCACCATGTCATATATTTGATTTTGGCTGAAAGTGACTACACTCACCGCATCCTGTGCCATGTGCACATAACCAGCATAACCATCGGTATACTTCCCCAACTCCCTGCCTTTACTGGCGCCCAAACCTACCCCTTGTGCATAAATGTTTGTTTGACTGGAGTCGCGCGTTTCAGCAGCGTCAAGCCATAAAATATGTAATACCTACATTGGATCCACCCTGCCTTCGCCATCGGTGCCCAGCCCAGAACCTTCCTTCCAACCCATTATTTTCAAGAGTTTATTGCCGACATTTGCCTCATCCTGTCCAGGATTGACCACTGGCGGGGGTGAAGGAGGCGGGGGCGGGCCTTCAACGTGTCGTCTCTTCTTACCGAGTGTACTGACAATATTGTCGGGTAAAGGTACGTCAGGCTGGTTATGCATGATACGTCGTTCTGATGCTCGATCACGATATTTGGGCTGTTCAGGAGCCTTGTCGGTAGTTCGACGAGCAGCTACGGCCTTTTCCCGTGCGACGTCTCTCAGATTAGCGTCCTTGAAATTTTTCTGTATAACAGAAAGGATAGATTGCAACGAGAGCAATCGTCAGCTCACTCTGGCAATATTGCATTAACAAAAGGCGCGCCTTGTGGAGACTGGACTCCTTATTGTGACGCTTCAATTGATCAAGGCTCTTGAACTGGCGGGCGCAGAGCAAGCATGTCATGGCAGTAGTATCAGAGAACTCGAATTCGGTTTCTACAGGTTCCGGAGAAGGTGCTCTGGATGGTACTGTTGAAACCACAGTCGGCGTCACAACAACCGGGGGATTGGCCTGTGGAACCTGCATGATCAGCTGCCTTTTCTTCGTATTATAACACGTCTGCAAACCGGTGCATTGGCATTCGGGCCATCCTTAAGTTCTTCTTGAACCTGATTCCATTTCTGGATATTGCTGACGGTCTGATGCGAACGCCGAAAATTATTTTCCTGACAAATCATGTGGCAACAAACGAACCTTCTTGCTTGTGATGAGCGGAGCGACCATCTTTGACGCTGTCACTGCCATAAGACAAATGTCAATTCTCATACTCAGATAATTGCAGGGAACATATGGAAGAACCTTTGTTATCTTCTGTAGAGGTTGTTGGCTCGGCGTCATCTTCGTCATCGGCGAAGTCATCGGTGGAAAAACCCAGTGACAGTTGTCCCGGAGCCTTTGCAGTTGATACATTAAGCTTACTTCCGAGAGCACCTCTGTTAAAATTAAGCGTGACAGGTTTATCCGAGATGGGCAATACTGAAGGCGCAGGAGGTTTTTGCAAGGCATCATCTATTCCACCAGTTAATTGATGAGAGAAAGGATTTCGCTGGCATACCTCTCTTCTTCTTTTCTTTCTTCTCTTTGACGGGTCCGGTTGAGGGTTGGACCTGGGGTTGTGCAGGTTCTTCCACTTTGAACTCCAAAACAGCAACCATGGCAGAGTCATCCCAATACTTCACAAATGCGCCTTCAACTCCACCCAGGTTGATGGATGACGGAATTGCAGTTTCGTCGCGCAGCATATGATCAACTGGTTGGAATGAATATTGATGAGCAAACGAAGCGGCGACCGGCTTGTCGGAGATTCGAAAGCCTGAAGGGTGAATCTGAGGAGACATGCTAGTGGCCAGTACTGAAGCTGCAGACTGTAGAAGAAACCAGGATCAGAAAACCAATGTCGTATTACTCCTCGTCGTGTTACCTGATTGTCGACAAATTCAACAAATGCGAAACCGAAGCTGGCCAATGTGACCCTATCCTTAATGAGGACAATCCGTTTCATGCCTTTAGCTCCGTTTGTCCCGGGGCCTGCTGAATTCATCATGGCCTGAGCAATCGCTTGCGGCCCCGACAGCGGATCTAGACCACGGAAGAGTAGCACTGGTCCTTGGGTATTGCCAATGTCACGCGTGCCATCGTTCATGTTCTGGCGACCACGAGCTTTGTCAGGCAAAGCACTTTGCGAGTAGTCGATCTTGACCCGTCGACCATTGTGGGGAATGCCGGTCTCAAGGGCCTTATAGAATGTTGCTGTCGCTGAAGCACCGTGCGAAGCGGGTGGAGGCACTTGAATAAACGGGAAAATGGGATCCACAAATGCACGGGCATGTTCAACACTCGCGAACTGGGCAAAGCCGAAGCCCTTTGAGATACCTTCAAAAATTCAATGGCCACAAACGTCAATGCACGGCATGAATATGAATACGAATGGGCAAGTGCCTGTTGATCTGTCTCTTATAATGGTGACCGTTTCAATGTTGCATCCATTGTTGGACAGGTACGCCTGCAGCTAAAGTATAGCATAGATTCAGCTCGGTACTCGAAGATATGTAAAGCGCGTCGACAAACATCCGCCTCAGAAAAGTCAGGATCCAGTCCTAGGAAGATGACGTGGGGGCTGGGTTCGCTCGGGACCAGACGCTTTTTTCCTTGAAAGCCCTTTTGGTGCCTGTCGTCGTGAGAATGATCCTGTGCAAAGTCCTGTGGTCTGCCCTGAGACTGTTGATTGTAGGAGGTCTCGTAGCTGGGTTCTTCGTAAGCGTGGCTCGCGTCGTATCCCTAATGAGCATGAATGAGAAAAGGAATAAGTTTGACAGAGGGACCACGCACGCCATTGTTAAATTTCCTACGCTTTCCATCCCCGTAGTCATCATCCCTTCCTCTGCCTCCTCTGTCAGTAGTCCATGCCCCACTGTCCCAGTTGTCCTTTCCTTTATCCCAGTCACGGTTATAAGCCATGGAATAAAAAGAGTTAACACAAATGCTCTTGAAAGATGATGAAAGTCAAGAAGCAAAAGATATTCACGAGGAACTATGCAGCGGACAGAAACATGCCAATAAGCGCGGCCAAACAAGCTACAACAACACCACTCCTTCAATAGTACGACCATGGCAGTACCCAGTGAGTAGTTCATAATTTTACAATGCTGGACGATATACTGACAACTTCTAAACGAACCAAGGCTTTTTGAAGGTTTGGACGTATTCTTAAACTCAAGCCCCATTCTCTAATACGTCCTCCAGGTTGATCCCGCAATTGAAAGATGGAACCGTATGGTCAGTCGGGTTCAACCGCGTGCCTCCGTCTTTCTGAAGTTTCCTCTGTTTCTAGCGTGAAGATGCCTATAAGCATTTCAGATTTACTCCACGGACAACGTGGGTTACGATGTGTGGGTTCGTACTCGTGCCCGGAGCGATATGTTACATGGCAAGCAAAACACACGTACATTACCTCCTTTACATATATTGCATGATTCACTGATATGGTTATTGCAGTTGAAATGGAACTGGGCAGGCAAGCGAAAAGGGGAGGCATTGGCACAGGCGTGATTTTCGACCATATATCGCACTCTCTGCCCAGGGCGTAACGTATATCCCATCCACCGTAATTCACGTCTCTATTTCGGGATTCTATCAAGGCCAGCGTAGTTCAGAATCTCTTGCATAACTCTATGGCCACCTTGCAACCACCACCGATAACTGCGCTAAGTAGTGCATGCGCAGGAGCTCGCTGAGAGTGATGCTCGACAGCAGTATCTAAGTGCTCCAACTCGTCATCTCTAAATTCTTTGATAACGTCCCTCAAAAGTGGGATGCTTGGATGGGATGATGGCAACAACTCAAAGTCTTTCAGTTGGCTGAATTTACCGGAGCGTAAGATTTGCGGACATAACAGCTAAAATCAAGGACAGACTCATCGTAGTGCTCCCCTATGACAGTCTCCACTGCCTCTGTGCAAGCCATGGCTGCTTCTTTGCCCATAAGGGCCGTCGCCGCCCCGAGCGCATAGCCAGCAGCTTTGGCGACGTCGGACAACAATGTTGGTCGTACCTCATGTTGTAGCTGTAATTTGTCCATCACTTCTAAATGCAGTTTTTCTTGGTCCCACATTTCCTTCCGCCAGAATAAGTTGATTGAGCATGGTTAGTTTGTTGTTCGAGATGCTCACCTGAATCAAGGGCCCAACTCGTGGGTCGCGGCCAAGGACAGCGAATTGTCCTCGATAAATCCAATTAGCCGCAATTTCACCAGCCTGATCCACGCGCAGCGCTCTATCCAGAATTTCGCGTTGCTCTGGGGGAATGTCAGGCGATGTAGAAACCTCAGGCTCTTGGTTCCTAGAGGGGTCCGTGTAAAAA
This sequence comes from Suillus subalutaceus, assembly GCF_016647625.1. Taxonomy (NCBI): domain Eukaryota; kingdom Fungi; phylum Basidiomycota; class Agaricomycetes; order Boletales; family Suillaceae; genus Suillus; species Suillus subalutaceus. The sequence continues at coordinate 107,416 of NW_024540356.1, read as the reverse complement.
TTGGATGCTCTGCATGTGATGGTTCTTGTCAAGGGACGTAGAGCATTCGCAGCCTGGAAACGACACCTCGCCAACATTTGTAGATTCCGCAGGCCGATCGCACAGTTGAGCAGGCTGGTGGTGACAAGTTTGACGGCAGCACCGTGACTTAGGTTGTTACTTTCCACGGTTGGAATGGCCGGAAAAGGGAACAACCGTATCTTCAAGCAAACGCGTCTTTCAAGCTGACCATCGTTCGCAAACTTATAAAGACTTTGATATTGTTATACTGCGCGATCGGAATGACCTCGAAGTACGTGTTTTATAACGACCATGCCTCAATATGCTGCATGACTTCATACAGGTTTACCCCTTCGCAAGCTGTTGATATGTCTAAGGAGAAGGACTGGCCGATGAACCTCGGTATGTTCATTCATGGCTCGTCGTGAAACGCGCCCAACATTTCATCATAGGGATGCTTGACTGGGATAACACGAGCATTGTCTTCACCAAGCGCAGCCTGGTCGAGTTCCTCAAGTAAGTGGCCTGTCAAACGTCTTCCTGATATCTGCGAGGCTCAGGATCCATCCAGATACACAGGGACCACTGTTGATCCTGGCTTTAGCAATATCCAGAAGCTGCCTCGTGAATAATCGAGAACAATTCTCTCAATGAGAAGTGCTCATTTGATCTACAGGATATGCCAAATTTGGCAAGCTAACGAGCACCGAAGAGGAGCCACCTGGTGATTCTGGAATTTGTGACCTGGTTATTGGTCTTTGACAAGTCGGAGTAAACAGAGGCAGTCACGAGTCCCACGATTTCCTCATCAGAAAGCAACAGACTTCTTGCGGAAGAATTCACAGATGATGCATTATCCACTGCGCCGCCGCCACCAACCGCGACACAGGTGCAGTGACATTCAGCTGCTCCACTTTCCAATTTTAACATAAAGTATTCAGCCTGTTCAAACTAGTTCTCCGGGCAGCCCGGACGACTTTAAACCCACGAGGTATTACAACGCCAGCAGTCTTGCGATGCGAACTAATGCGGTTAACTAGACGTGTAAGAACGCAGCCGGGCGGTCATGACTCTATTAGCAATTTATTCGGTAGTGAACCACCCCAGGCTCAATTTATTCCCACTCGCAAGTACGTGTCATTTACTTCGCTGTCTCCTCTTCACTTATCCTAGCTATAGGGTGCGACAGCGTCCAGGAGGAGAAGACAATATTGAAGGGGTAAGCATGCAGCACAATTCGGTTCAGCTTGTGTGTTGATTTCCTAGTAGCTTTTCTGAGAGTGAATTTTTTGTATGGAGATACTGGGGCGAAATCGAGAAGTACCAAAGCTGTTTTGTTGTCCAACCGTAGTCATCACCATATCGTTGGTCCTATATTTTTATTGTGAAGGCATGCGCACCGTTGGGTTGTTTTATGAGCAAGGATCAAAAAAAATATCAGATCAAAAAGCTTCATGGTAGCGGCGAGGTTCGAACTCGCGCGGACTTTCGCCCATTGGGATTCAGATCGATTCTTAAATCCAACGCCTTAGACCAACTCGGCCACGCTACCAATCACCTGATTGCAATGTATGACAATGTTGATCAGCACAAGGTTATTACTTGGCAAATTACCGCTTTCAATTTTGGCAGGTACATCCTGATCAAAATGAGATCGGAATCATCGGAGGGATAGCGGCTGCTTAGCTGCTAGGGCTGTTCAAGTTACAACGCCATTCCTTCTCTTTAACTTCAGCGTTATAATGTCCTTTCCAAAGTCACAAAGCGAATGGCGAACTGCGTTAGATGCACTCCCTTCTACTCCGGAGAAAATCCCTGCTTTCTTCTTTGGGCACGGGTCCCCGATGCTCATTGCCGGGCAGAAGGTCACAAACTCACACATGCCAAGCGCCGTGGGCCCTGAGGGCGATCTCGCAAAGTTCTTGCGCGATTTTGGCCCAGCTTTGAGGGCCAAGTACAAGCCGAAGGGCATTGTCGTATTCAGCGCTCATTGGGAAACGATAGGGGTACGTCACGGTAAGGATTCCAGTGTGCTTCCAAGGAGCCATTCGCTGATATCAGGTCTGGCAGTGACGGATTACGGAGATAGGAATCCTTTACTCATGGACTACTTCGGGTTTGAGCCTTATTATTATCAACAAACATTCGAATCCAAAGGAAACCGCGCTTTAGCTGAGCGCGTCGTCCTGTTGTACAAAGAGGTCTCAACAGAAAGTCATTCACTTTCTTCATACCAATTCTGAAATGTCTTTAGGCAGGCGAAGAAGCCAAGCTCTCTGGCGTTCGCGAGAACCGCGGATGGGATGGCCGGACTTCTCCGCCACGTCAAGGCCCGGGATTCGACCATGGTGTCTTTGTTCCTTTCAAGCTTATGTTTGGGGACAAGGTCGACGACGTGCCTATCATTCAAGTATCCATTGAAAGGTCTAGTGATCCAGAACAGAACTGGGCGGTTGGAAAGGCCCTGTCGAAACTCAGGTTCGTATCTGGGTCTACTCTTTACGTTCGTACCTTCTAGGAGCCGACATCTCTGACGTATCGTACTCATAGAGAAGAGGGGATTCTCATCTTAGCAGGTGGTCTGACTGTCCACAATCTTCATGATCGAAAGCAATTTTCAGAGAAGTCGGCATCACCCAATGTGACGATGTTCGATAAGGCAATAACAGTGGCTGCATCCAAGTCCCATGTTTGTACTGCGTACTCATCTCTTTTCAAAATTGCTTATTTTTTATCCTTGATAGCTTGACGAACGGAAGAAGTCGCTGTTTGACCTCATGAAGCACGATGGCTTCGCGCAGGCGCACCCCTCTGCTGAGCATTTTGTTCCGCTGTACGTTGCAGCGGGAGCAGGTGAGGAGGGGGGTGTTCAGGTCGTCAGCGCCATTTACTCTGCTCCGACTATTGCATTCGGCATTTGATGACATGCGGAAGAATGTACTTTGCACTAGAAGCTACGTTACATTTGCGAACAGGATGAATTTTGATATTCTAAAATACGGAATGAATGACGACAATAAACACAGAAGCCCAGGGAGTAATATGACGACAAGAAAGGATAAAGCTCAGGTGTATACATCGATGGATCTTTCAAGCCGGAAAGGCATTCTGGTACGTATGGCGAAAACTTCAAATTAACCTTGATTATTTGACATTTCTCACAAACGAGTCTCCTGCGATAATATGATGCACCGACACATGCTTTGTCTGTCTGTTCAACTTGCATTTTGTACAAGATCACTGTTAGTGGTAAGCTAAGTGCTCGTCCGATGAGTTCCTTTAGTACAGGTATTTAACGCACAGGTAACTCTTTATGCTCCACTTCCAGTAGACTCTGGTTTGCACATTGCGGGATTAATGGTGCCACTCAGGTGGATCGAAATATTCTGCACCTCTGGACCCTCCCGAACCGTGGTTCGGTTCGAGGTTCAGAACTTGTTCTGTGGGTACAGAACCATCTTGTTCAATGCGGTGTCACAAATACAGAGGCAAAACTTGATTCAACACGATACATTGAACAATTCAGAGTCAACACACAAGACACGACCGATATTTTACGAGACCAGCGACTGAGTGACTAAGCCTGTCAGGGTTCTAAATGAAGTTGCCACCAAATTTTAGATACTGATCTAGACAACAGATATCTCAGCGCACCAATTCTAAGGTTCCTTCATCATGCCTGAGCGATCGTGTAACGTCCAGTGTGTCCATCCCACGTGAGGTTCCAGGTAGTGGTCTCGTCAAGATCGGTGAGATCCTCCTCCCACAAGAAAGTAGAGTTCGTAGGGCTATTCTTCCAGATTTCGGTCTCTTGATAATCCGAAGTAACGTAGGCGCGCAGCATTGGCTTGAAATGTGCGGTAACGAAATCGTCATCTCTGCGTTGCACTGTGAGTTCCCTAGGAGAAGTAGAGGGAAGACGACGAACCCAACGTTCTTGAAGTACAACATCGGCGTAGGCAACAACGCTCCGTGGCCCATAAAACCTGGAGGCGGAATTCATTGAGTTTCAAATAAAAGGAAAAGTTGGCGGGACACAAACCGATTGCCAAGTTCTGCTTCGCACCGGCTAAATTGGTGGCCTTCAAGTAACTGGAGGTTCCTTTCACAGGAGCCTACACGGGTTATTCGTGAGCTGTTAAGGCAAAGATGGATGCAACCCAAACTTGCAGAGAACTTGAAGACGTTACCGGTCTTAGTCAGGATGGTTTGTTGGCCGGCCTGCATGAATACTTGCATTGGTGCTAGGAATCGCAGAGTAGATGAGAACCGCTCACATTGATCTCGACAGCAGTTGCAGCGCCAATGACACTCCCATGTTCGACCTGTGGTTTGGTGAAAGCAAGCCTATAAGTTGGATCGGCAATGTTGATGAGCACAATTTGCATTCTATCTTACTGGCTCCTGTAGGTCGCTTTCATCTGGTATGGGCCTGCGACGAGGGTGATACGTAAGTTGGCTACTGCACAGTAAAGATGTGGGTACACCCACCCTCGTCTCCGAATGTGCTGACCCTAAAATGTTGCAAGGTTTGAAGTAATCGCAGGCAAAACAGAGGGTACTTACCTCCAGACTACGGGAAAATGATCGCCCATGCCATCTACCTTGCCATCGAAAACGAGCATAAGATCCGACTGTTTTCCGAGGTCCTTTCTGGGACACGGTCGGGTAAAAAAAGTGAGGAGGACGGCGTGATAGCGCTGCATTGCAGAGGCACTCACGACTGAAAAATCAAGTTCTTGACAAAGGGGGCTGACTCATTGGACATAATGTATTTGAGATTGTGCGTGGATTGAAGAGCTTTCTCAAGAGTTCTGCAGTTAGAGTCCGGCAAGGCTGTCTTCAATTTTTATATGCCTGGGGCAAATTGAGGCCCGGGAGAAATTTGGGCTGATCTCTAGAAAATACACTTACTTCATGGCGCGTGTCATTAGCAAACATTACATTCCTCTGCTCGTAGGCGAACTTGAAATTACTCTTCGGATTCCAGGAATGTTGACGTAATTTGTAATGGCAGTCATGTGCTAGGTTAGCAGAAATCGCTCGAACGAATTAGGCGTGCTCGCTTACCAGTTGCTTCGTTTGACGTCGTATGTAGGTAGACTCATGACCAGCCCCAGATCTATTTGCCTCATAGACCGTAAGTTACTGTTCCGAGATAGATCAGCTACGTGCAAGGTGACGTTACTTAGTCAGCCCTAGCAACTCCTTGGCTGTATTCTCTAGTATTACTAAGCCTAGTAAGTCCTGACAACACAAGGTTGTGGCGGTCCTACTCTACATCTTGCCAATGCCGTCCCCCACTCACTTTTTCTTCCAGTTCCTCAGAGCTTCTAGTTCTCATCACTCCCTCGTCATATGAGAATTTGGCCATGGACGGCCTGTTTCACTTATTCGAGGAGAACTTCCCCATGGACGGCGAGCCAGACTTGTAGGGAACCTATCTTCCACAGTACAATGATGTATCATACTATATGTAGCCCTTAAATCTACAGGTACAAGTGGGCGACCGTGGTGGAGCGTGCAAGTTATCACATGATGCAGAGAAGCGGTGAAATGCACTTACTGCCGTTACGGTTCTACAGAAGTTGCCAAAGCTCAATTCCTGGTGGATGCATGTTGAAAACTTAGCATATGCCTGAAGTTTACTCCCCGAATGCGCGAGAACGCGACCGTTTTCCTAATCCTTGTCAGACTGTCGCCATTTTGGAAGGTCCTACCTGTCCTGACGAACATTATAGAGAGCAGCCGGGGCCTTCTCCCATATTATGGAGATCAGCGACTTCTATGTAGACTTCCATTACAAATAATTTACCAAACATCTGTTCGAGCGATTTCGCCTGCGAGGAATGTTTGCTAACTTGCGGCGGCACAGCTGGAGATTACTTCCATTGCAAAAGAATTTATGGAAGCATTCCTGGCATCCAAATTGCAACTTCGCCTACGAGGAATGTTTGCTAATGCGACACACGACCTACCGTGGAGTAAGTGTATTTTCTAGAGATTGATCAGCCCAATCTCCCTCGGACTTATCCAGTGCCTGTAGCCAGGCCTGAATATGCCCCAGGCATATAAGGGACAGCCTTGCTGAGCTACTAACTGCTGAGCTCAAAGCTATTCAACCCACGCACAGTGATCATCTCTACTGCACTTTGTGCTTTAAAATCTCGAACAATGTCAACCGCCTCTGTCACAAAATTGGTTTTTCAGTGGTGAGTGCCTTTGCAATACAACACCATCGCGTTACCTTCCTCACGTTTTTACTCGACCGTCTCCCAGCAATAACATCGGGAAGGAATCGACTCTTCTGCTCACTTTCGATAGCGACATGCCTGGCATGTACGAAGACTATTTTCCTGTAGTCTGGAAGTAAGTACCCTCTGATTCGCCTGCGATTACTTCAACCTCACAATATCATTTCAGGGTTGCCACATTCGCAGCGGAGGGTGGGTGTACCCATATCTTTACTGCTTACTGGTAGCTGCCAACTTACACACGGCTCTCGTCCTGGCAGGCGTGTACTCGCTGACAGTGAACTACAAGCACCAGTAAGATAGGACGCAAACTATGCTCATCAGTATGGTTGATTTAACTTATAGGTTTGCTTTGATCAAACCGCAGGTCCAAAATGGGCGCATCGTTGACGCTACAACCGCTGTCGAGATCAACGTGAGCGGCTCTCATCTACTCTGCGATTCCTGGTACCAATGCAAGCAATCACATGCAGGTCGGCCAAACAACCACATTGACCAAAGCCGGTCATGTCTTCCATTTCTCTGTAAGTTTTCATAGATCTTTGTCTTAACAACCAACGAATTGGTCGTGTAGACCCCCTGAAGCAGGACTCCCTGGTGCCTTGAAGGCCATCAACGACACTGGAGAGAGACAGGAGATTGCAGTCGGTTTGTGACCGCCATTTTTTCCTTTTATTTGACTCGGTGAATTCCACCTCCAGGCACTACGAACCTCGGTGGGTTGATACCTGAGCCGGCGCTCTTCTTCCCCAAGTTTGAGTCTGTATTCTTCCTTTCATTTCTCCTCCACCGAACTTACAGTGCAACATGCAGAAATGCCAGTAATATTACCGCACAGTTCACTCCAAAGCTACGCGCCTACATTACTCCAGCTTATCAAGAGGATGACATCTTGCGAGCTGCAATCCACACCCCTCCAATTTGGGAGCGCGACCTCACCGCTCTTAACCAGTCTACTACCTGGAATATTACGTGGGACCCAAGTGGACGTTACGCGATCACTGAGGCGTGATGAAGGGATGAGAAATTGGTGCCACTCATCAATAAATCACCGGACATGGCCCCGGGCAGGCTAGAGTACTGTATTTTATCTGTGTACTGTAGACAGAAACACAAAAAGACAGTTAGATTAACATCCAGGGATCTACCACATTAGGAAAACGCACAATTTAGGTGCGCACTGCGCAGGTCTTGACTCTTGACTATATAGACAGTGACAGCCTACTTTAGGTCGCGAGTCTCTCTGATAGGCTAGCCTCTGTAGGCTTAGTAGGCATTCCACGGTAGTGTTGCCGTCGAAGCGAGGTGATATCGAGGTAAGTTCGCTTCGGTTCGCAGTTCGATCCACCTCGGTTCGTTGCACCTCGTTCAGGATAATCTACGAAGTGGCAACGAGGTGCTTTATCTACACCAGATTTGTCAGTGATGGTTTAGATATGATGTGACAGTGTGATACCTCACAGTAGTACTTGCGTGCGCTCAAACTTGTATGAAGCTGCAAATGTATTCAGAAGTCTTCAAGTTGTCACAATCCTTACTGCACACTCATATTAACTATCTACTACTAGATGACTGCGTTTCGAACTTCAGGACGCGAGTCTAACTCAATACTGCTACCCATGACCGGACCGGTGACCAGCGGCCACATCAATACTCTGCGTCTCGCGCAGCTCAAGTTCAAGCACACGCAGTGTCACGTGTTTCAGCCACGTCTTGGTTCATCGTTCATCGTTCAGCCAGAATCAGCATCACTTCCACAACATCACCTATTTCGACACTACCACCATCGTCATCGCCTCAACCATCATCTGCGGACGGCGGACTAAGGAACTCGAAGAGGATCAGCGGGATGCCTTGCAGGAGCTTGAACGTTATGAACGTGAACCGGTCATGTTTCACGCGGGCGAGTGCGTGACGGACTTCATCCGATATTGGGAGGTATGCTCAAGTTTCAGCTAAAAAAACACAATACATTGATGCAGATCTCAAACAGCGCATGGAAAGGGTTTACCCACTCCACTTCTGTGTTGCCATGGATATTTTATCCGCACAGGTCTCCTCTGTACCCTGCGAGCACGTCTTTTCATCAAGCAAAGAGACGTGCACATTACGTCGGAGCAGACTCTCACCGCAGGTGATGGAAGCATTGTAAATCATCAAGTTCTCCTACAGGCAAGACAGGCTCAGTTTCACTGATGATTTGGTTGCTCGATCTATTGGCTCGTCACTCGGTCCAACTTCGATGCACTTCGGTTCGTTCTACCTCGATTTTCGAAGTAACGAAGTGACACTTCGTCTCGGTTCACTTCACCTCACGGCAACACTATTCCACGGTGTAGACCCTGTAGGCCTAAAAAAATTCTGACTCAGTATGCAGTGCTGCTGAAGTCCCCTTTAGTCCGGTTCTCTGCCCATTTTCTAAACGCCAAACCGAACGCCAGGTTCAGTAACTTCGGTTCAGCTGTTGGTCAAACTGTCCTCGGTGAGTGGGTTTAGGATCTCGATGTGCTAAGTCCTTTACTCCCAATAGGTATATAAGCTCAGTAGTATCAGTCCTAAACAGAACAAGAAGGTCAGTGCAATTGGGGTAATACCAGCCCCTGATGAGAACTTTTGCAGATTCGAAACCATTGCCATCCCCGCCATCTAGCGTTTCTCTTGCCTCAGCTAACAGACCCTTATCCTGCAGCTGGTGCTGCGAATGTGGTCTGCCTCACGACGCTCTGCTGAACGCTTTGGCTTTGGCTTCGCTCATCCAAGGCCAGTCGCTATCCACCAAGTCCCTCACTGTGCCATTCTGCCACGATTTTCCATCTTGTACATATCACATTTAAATTTTTGTACATAGTCAAGACAATTTGCTGATTGTCCAGCGGTGCCCCTCATATGTCGCATTGGCAAACATTCTTCGTAGGCGAAATTGCTTCTCGGATTCCAGGAATGTTTGTGTAAATTCTTTCGCAACAGAAGTGATCTCCAGTTGTGCTGCCAGGTTAGCAAACATTCCTTGCAGCCGAAATCGCTCAAATGAATGTTTGGTAAATTATTTTGTAATAGAATGCCAGCATACTAGGAGTCACTGTCGCGCAGGCCACATTCTTCGACATCGCTCGAAGTGCGGAAGGAATCATGATGTTGAGTAAATTCAGGAATGTTTGCTAATCTGGCAGCACGACTGGAGATTGCTTCCATCGCAAAAGAATTTACGCAAACATTCCTGGAATCCGAGAAGCAATTTCGCATACGAGGAATGTTTGCTAATGCGACACGCGACCTGCTATGGGGTAGGTGCATTTTCTAGAGATCTCTCCCAGGCCTCGATGCGCCACGGGCCTATAAAAGAAAGGCTTGCTGGGCTACTAACTGCAGGACTCGAAACTTTACACTCCACGCACATTATCTACCGCACTTTGTGTTGTACAGTCTCGAACAATGTCGACCGTCTTTGTCAGAAACTTGATTTTTCAGTCGTGAGTGCCTTTTGCAGCGATATCGCGCCGTCATCATTACCTTTTTACCCCGTCGTCTCCCAGAAATGACCTCGGAAAGCAGTCGGATCTTCTGCTCACTTTCAATGGCCCGGTGCCTGGCGTGGGCGACCACTCCCCCGTAGTCTGGAGGTGAGCACCCTCGATTTCGCCTGCGATTAATTCGAACCTTACAATATTTTAGGGTCAGCACATTCGGAGACGAGGGTGGGTGTACTCACATCTTACTGCGTGGAAGTCAACTTACACATGACCTTCGTCCCAGGCCCGTATCAGATGAAAGCGACCTACACAAGCCAGTAAGACTCAGGATGCAAATTGTGCTCACCAACTTTGCTGATCCAACTTATAGGCTTGCTTTCACCAAACCACAGGTCGAAAATGGGAATATCGTTGGCGCTGCGACCGCTGTACAGTTAAACGTGAGAGGTTCTCATCTACTCTGCGATTCCTAGCACCAATGCAAGCATTCATGCAGGTCGGCCAACAAACCATCCTGACCAAGACCGGTAACGTTTTCAAGTTCTCTGTAAGTTTGGTTTCCATCTATCTTTGTCTTAACAACAACCCGTGTAGGGTCCTGTGGAAGGAACCGCCGGTTACGTGAAAGCTACCAATGACGCTGGGGTGAAGGAGGACTTGGCAATAGGTTTGTGACCCGCCATTTTTTCCTGTTAGTTAACCTCAGTGAATTTCGCCTCCAGGCTTCATGAGCCCTGGACAGTTGTTGCCTACACCGATGCTGTACTTCAACGAAGTTGGGTCCGCCGTCGTCCCCCTATTTCTCTCCCAGGGAGCTCACAGTGCAGCACACAGAGACGACAGCAACGTTACCGCACAGTTCACTCCCAAACTGCGTGCCTACATTACCTCAGATTATCAAGAGACCGAAATCTTGAGAGGTGAAATTCAGACCCCTATGTTGTGGGAGATGGATCTCGCCAAACTTTCTGAGACCACCACCTGGAACCTCACGCGGGATGCAAACACTGGACATTACAAGATCACCAAGGCGTGAGGAAGGAACTTTGGAATTGGCGCACTGAAACATCTGTTGTCTGAGGTTAGTAACTTGAATTTGGTAGCAACTTCATTTGGAACCCTGACATGCCGGGTCACTCAGTCGCTGGTCTTGTGGAATGTCGCCCGTATCTCGTGTGTTGGCTACGAATTGTACAATGTATCGCGTTGAATCAAGTTTTGCCTCTATATTCGTGACATCGCATTGAACAAGATCTAAGACATTTCATTTACTGACGCTTATAGCCACGCTCAGCACAATCCTTGCAATGATATGCATTTGCACTTCGCACCCGATCACTCGTGCTGCACGCACAATACTTGTGCACCCACTCATTAGCAATGTCTATGAATGGCGAGAAGTGCATGGATGAATTTGAATGTGACTCACGTGCGTGCGCTTCTTCAAAACTTCGGTTACACGGATTCGAGCTACATTTCAACTGCTTCGCTGCCCACCTCTTTCGGGAATCTGCAAGTCCAGATCCTACTGTTGTCGTGGGAGAAAGCAACGAGGAGACGGGTACCACGGATGAAAACTACCTCATTCACCAATTTCTCATGACCCTTAACCGTCAGTTCGAGTCTATGAGGCATTTTCCTTTTGAGTTGGCGCTTGGGACGCTACTTTGTAAGTGCCAGTGATGGCTGCCATTGAATCTTTTTCGATGTCTCAGTCAGCAGGAGCGTCGACGAGGGAGGGGTTACTTGCGTGCACTAAGGTGAGTAGACACTAAGTTGCATTTCCTACAGAATATTAATACTATCCCTGAATCCACATGTTGGGCTTGCTGTAGATACGTGGTGTCTCACATGCAAGTTAGTGTTTCAGGAGTAGCGCGGTGGTCACTTGCAATGTGCTTCGCCATCATTGACTTGATGGCTGCGGTAATATCGTACATTCATCCTGAGGGAGAAGCAGTTTTTCATTCTTGCTGGCATCATTGACTGGCAACTACCCTCTCAGTGCACTCGATTACTACACGACTTCTTCTGACCGCTATAAGTTGATTCCATCTACAGGCGTCACGCGCAACCATCGCCACCACACGGATGTGCAGCCCTACATGTGGACTGGCCCATATATGCACGAGATTATGCATACAAGCTGTCATTGATACGGGCTGTACGGCCTATCATCAAGCGATGACAGGACACTACTGTTACATGCAGTCTCATCGAAGACCACCGCTAACATCAGATTCTTCCCGTGTTTGCACGAGCTAATCATTGTGAGTGTTAAGACCGTACTCAAGTAGTATCGGATCCGAAGGGCTTCGGCCTCAGCTCGTGCGCTGTGCCCCTTTCCCGAGTCTTGCCCCTTATTTCAGAGAGCTAAAGTATCGCGTCTAGTGAGACGGATAAGTATTGTAACGGATAAGTCTTGTATCGCAACGGATAAGTATTGCAATGGATCCGTTAAGACTTCCGGATATCGAACATATAGAGTAACGGCTAATCCGGATCGGATCCGGACTAGAAACTAACGGGTGAGGACTGTCCGAAGACAGAGGCGGATATGTAGACTATAGGAATCTATCCTAAGTCTCGGAGTAGACAAGAGTAGCGTACTCAAGTCCGGACGGATAACGGAGGGACTTAGAGTCCAGACGGAATGAATGCAATCTAAGATGATATTCAAACTGATCTACTACAGCGCATATACAAAGGTTTATATACTACGGATGGCTAACGGAATGATCAATAAGCAAAGGTGCGAGGCTATGAACGAAAGTATAAGCAAAGTCTAAGTGGAGCGTATTGGTAAGTCGGATGGATCACGAATCATGAACCGGGAATGAAGTACAAGTAAAAGCGGATTCGTAAGTGTAGCGGATCAGTAAGCAAAGCGGAAGTAAAGGATAACCGGTATACCAGTGTACAGGAATACCGAAAGGAGATGAACGATAGTTAGAGTTATATGAACAGGAAATGAAATAAGAATCAAAGCGGATCTGTGGACCGGACGACGGATATGTTCATCGGATCTGGATCGGATCTGAGATCCGGATCATCGGATCTGTAACCGGATATATGGTATATGACAGTGAGACTGATTTGCAGTTCACGACACTACAATGTGCTACTGTCATTCTCGCCTGCACAACCAGCCACATTGTCAGACAGACCTTACCCGTTTGGCATGTTTACTTGAATTCATCGATTTATCTTAGCTATTCTTAGCCAAGTGGTTAACAGGTTCGAGATCTATTCGTGCAGGTTTGAAACCCGCCAACAATGTTTTTCTCCATGATCGCACCTCGTGCATGAGCTCATGGAGAGATCATCGAATGTCAACAATAAGAATCATGGCCAAGTTGTTAACAGATTCGAAATCTGTTCCTCCCTGATGGTGCAGGTTCAAAACCTGCTGGCAATAGTTTTTCTCTATGATTGCACCTCGAGCATGAGTTCATGGAGAGGTCTTCAAACATCAACCATAAGACCTCATGACCAAGTTGTTAACAGATTCCAAGTCTGTTCTTTCCTGATGGTGCAGGTTTGAAACCTAACGAGAATATTTTTTCTCTATGATCTGAATGCTGCGTACCATACCGCGATGTCAGTCGTCTATTGGGAGCAAACATCAAATTGCATGCGTCATCAAATACTTGGTACATGTGGTGATATCCACTATAACGTAAAAGTTTGGAAAGGGCAGAAAGCCTAGCGGGAGCTAGAAGCAGACAAACTCGTTTGTCCGGTGCGTGAAAGACATGGGAACTGCAAGGCATCTGATGACTGGAACATGTTCAACATCTAATGGGGAAGGGGGTCGGTTACTAGTAGCTGCACTGGTACTTCCGGTCTGCAACGTTACTGGGGTGGCTCCGCCAATTACACTGGATGTCCCTGCTGGTAGCATGCTGCTGCTTCAAGTTGAGACACCAGCGTGGGCTTACTGGCGAGGAGGACGTGGTGGCTGCGCCAGCCTATCCCTTTCTCCATTAGCGGTGCACTACAAAACAATATCAGCATCATGAGACGGATATCCAAAAATTGGGAAAACTTACATATTTGTGTCGTGTCGCAATGACGTCCACAAGGGGAGTCCTGCATTGGCGAGGAGGAAAAGAAATGATTCACCATTGGTGAATGAGGTAGTTTTTATCCGTGGTACCCATCTTCCCGCGACGAGGGCGTCTCTGAAATGGCTGGTCTTGGTACAAGTCTAAATAGTAAAGAGACTTTAGGTCTTGGGTCTTGGTACAGGTGGTGATGCTCTGACAAAGATTGAAGACACCGGCGTCCCCCGAGCATGGCTGACCATTACACACCCGCCAGTCACATCTCTCCTGCCAGTCACATCTCTCCTGCCAGTCACATCTCTCCTGCCAGTCACATCTCTCCTGCCAGTCACATCTCTCCTGCCAGTCACATCTCTCCTGCCAGTCACATCTCTCCTGCCAGTCACATCTCTCCTGCCAGTCACATCTCTCCTGCCAGTCACATCTCTCCTGCCAGTCACATCTCTCCTGCCAGTCACATCTCTCCCACCAGTCACATCACGCCTCCACCCGCCGCCGCCGCCAGGCACTGCATCTCAATGCATGGGCCATGGGCATCATGTCCCTCTTTGCTGCCATGCAGCAACACCATCAGCTTGCCACCATGCCATTTCTTGATCTCACCACCTTTCTCCGGTGTACCAGCCTTCTCAAAGATAATATTATACTACCTCAGCTGCACACCGTCTCTGTCCTGGGCAATGTGAACAAGGTAAGCCAGGAAAGAAGATATGTGTGGGGAAGATGAGGAATGGATGTAACGACAGGCGGGCAGGGTATTTGAGCAGCTCATGCATGGTTCGAGCGGCGTCTAAATCGAGGATGCCATTGACATCACCTCCAGTGGCAGGCGGGCACAGAATAGCATTCCTGACAGCTGGTGGGTGGCAGGCAGCACAGAGGTGGGATGAAGGGTACTATTAATATCCTCCCTTAGGTGAGCTGCACCTATGTTTCCCACATTACCTGGTTAGTAAACTGGCCTTATGGTAATCTTAGTAACACTGAATAAAGCATAAACTCATTTGTATGGAGCACTGCTGGTGCACACCAGCGGTGCTATAGGCCACTTATAAGCTATTTACTTGTATTCTTTTCGTAGGGAGCACTGCCGGTGCACACCCGCGGTGCACACCCGTGGGTGCTGGTTACTTCATCACCCATTTTGGCAACTTCGCCGCCTCCCATAATGGGCACAATGCCGCCACCTGTCTGCTTGTCGTCAACAACAGTGAGCTCATATCCTCATAATTATTCTTCCTTTATTCTACCGTATTATTTCTATTTCTTTACACACGCTCTCATTGGGCACCTTCTCTATGCACTAATGCCTGCTCATACATACTCACCTTGATTACACCAAGGAGGTATGTGGGAATTTGTACTTCTCACCTCTTCCACCACACTGACTCGCAGTTTCATGACGACAACGACACCGACAGCCAGTCCTATAGATGACGGGGCGCACAACACGTCATTCTGTGGGTGGCATTTCAAGAAAGTGTACTGTGTATGTTGGGGGAACCAAACCTCAAAAGCAATATGCGGGCGCCATTCAAAAACGTCAACAAGAGGCCCATGCACTCCGAGCATCACTTCTCAAAAGTAGGACTCACTACACTACTGATTCTGTACTAACATCATGCTCTAGAGATGTCTCTGAGGGAACGCGAGCAGTTGTTGAGTGCTGAAAACCAGCAGTCTGTTGCGAACACCTCTACCCCACCAGATGGACATGGCCCTGCCTCCTACACCATGGATGTTGACACCATGTTTCCTCCTCCTGGGGAAGAAGGTTTTTCATTTAGTCATGGGGAGAAGAGGTATCATTGTATGCGGAACTGGAGGAAATCACAACTGAAAGCTCAAGGTTCGTTCATCTCTCTTCATATCATTTTCTCATTATCCTCACTTCAATCCGATGTATTGCAGATGTCTTGACTTACGTGATCGCAGTGGTCGTGTAGCCCAGCAACTTGCTGACTGGTCTACCCAATACAATGACCTTACAGATGCGCTTCTTCACTACCATCACCGTGATCATCAAACAACAGCACCTTCCCCCGCCATTGATAGTTCATTCTCAATCAAGGTGATTGATATTTTCGGTGAGTCAAAGTTTCTGAGCTCAGCATTTTGTATATCTCATGTAGCCTAGATGCGCAGTATCCACACTTTTAATCATGCCTTGCCTTTCATCAATGCTCCTTACTCCAATATGGCTGCATAGGCAGTTCTCCCCTTCATCCTGCAATTGCTATTACAATTCGCACCCCTGATGTTTTTCTGTCAGACCCACCGTGTGTGGCCCGCTGTCTTACTAGGATGTGAAAGGCAATAAAACACCAAATTTCACTTATCCTCCACGGTCAACGTTCAGACAATACCAACGGTTGATAATGTGGTTGTTCGTGGGGGTGCAAATATAGATTGCGTTCTCCTTGAACAAATTTACCAATGACTAAAAAAGGGGTGAGGATATTTGGGAATCTCAGGAACAATGCCCAGTTAACTGGCTTGATGCAGTACTTTAGGGTTCTTCAGGGATAATGATGCGACAGTACGCAGATTACGGAAAGTTACGTGAATTACAGCGATCTGTGGTGAGTCAGAGCGATATCTCTGGGATACTCCTTATTCTCACAATCAGGGGAGATCAAACTAGGAGTCGGATACAGTTGAATCAATCAAATACGTGGCTTCGAAACTGACCTTTCTGCTGCTCAGGATCTCACAATGAGTAATGACGCAGATCCAGACTAGAATACAACCTTCTTGATGTAGTCTTAAGTGGCCAAGCTCTTAATATTGTTGACTAAAGTATAAGTCCTATTTATCATCCTCAATCATTAAAGTAACGTGGATTTCTCCCCCACAGAATTGATTTCCTGTGTCGTAAAGAGAATTGCAGTGAAACTACACTAGACGACTAGTAACCGTGCACTAGCTAGAGTATTTAATGTGACTTTAGAGGTGGCCTCAGGTAGTCAGAATGTCGTGGGAAACAGTGACAAAAGAGTGGAGGGAATAAACTAATATTCACTCAGTATTCACACAGATATTAAGGGGTGAGAAACTTTCTGAGAGATACGCAAACTCTCTAAAAAGGGATCTTATTATTCAAAGAGGGAAACTATGTCCCTTTATATACTACTCTACAGGTGGCTATGCAACTACTAAATATGGAATAGTGACTCATAATGACTCCATGTGACTCACTATGACTCAGTGTCCAAATGTTCACTTAGAGGTTACCGCTATTCGGAACTGTCCAGAAACTATGACTAATCATTAAACAAAATGTAGATTATGTAAGAAGATTGACACTGCTCAGATGATGACTGCGCAGATGTTGAGATGTTAAGATGTTAACACAAATATGGCTCATTAGGTGGGAAAATGTACAAGAAAATCCCAAAAGGTGCGGGAATGTGCTTACTAATGAAAGGATAAGGGTTTTTAACACAGTTTGTTGACTGTGCTAAGTACGTAATATGAATGATTAATTCATGTAGCTATGAAAAACCTTCAAGAAAATTATAGTAAATTGTAATAAAGCCATAAGAAATTAGAACTGCCTTTATTGGCAGTATTAGGTTGTACGAGAGTATGTTATGTGTCCGTGATCATGTACGAAACAGGTTTCGTGCGTGTCAGTGATTGATTTCATCCTTGATGCGAGCCAGAAGTCCATTGTAGAATTGGCGTCATAAAGCTCCGTCACCCCAACTGTGGACTTGCGAAGCGAGATGCTGGAATTCCACAATATACTTGTTAATGTGCTGTCCGTCACGCATGTGGAGCTACTCGAGTTGCATTTCTGCATCACCGGATGGGTCATGAGGTCCAAAATTGGTTTGGAGTTCAAGCATGAATGCGGAATAGTCATTTACCCAGTCCAGACGATCATCCGAATCGTCGGACAGGAGATCCGGTTCAAACCATTCGAGGGCCATACCCTTAAGGTAGGATTGGGCAAAGTTGACTTTAGCCCATCTGGTACGGAAAGCTTTTGGCTTGCTTTGGAAGTTCAGCTCACACTGGACGAAGAATGCATGGAGCTTCTGTGGCTCGGATCCATCAAAGGTATCTGGTTCTCGGACCTTGACTTTGGAATCTTCGTATGCGGGTACATGATGATTATTGCGAGCAAGGTTATCAATGGCTTCTGAGAGTCGGAGCATAATGCGGTCCTGTGGGTTTAGGCTGTCATCTTCATTGCCGTCATCATCCGGATCATTGTCCGGTTCACCACCGAAGTCATCCGGCAGGTTTCCACCGGGAAAATTGTCATCATCACCATTATCAGGATCTTCGTCGTCCAGAGGTCCTCCGGCAGGAGTGCGTGTAGGAGTTTCCGGGTGTCAACAATTAAGGAGTTCAGATATGGTTTGAGTGGGTCCACGGTTACTAATGCGTTGCTGAGAGAAACTGGTGAAGGTGTTGACTATGGGTGTCGGGTCATGACAGAGGGATGTAAGTCCGACTGCGTGTAGTGTTGTTCGTGTCTTAGTAGAAGGCATGATAGGTGTAAGTATACTCGGAAAGGTATGAGTTTGAATATACTGTTAAGACCGTACTCAAGAGGTATCGGATACAAAGGGCTTTGGCCTCAGCTCATGCGCTGTGCCCCTTTCCCGAGGATTGCCCCTTATTTCAGAGTACTAAGATATCGCGTCTAGCAGGACGGATAGGTATCGTAACAGATCCGTTAAGGCTTCCGGATATCGGACATATAGAGTAACGGCTAATCTGGATTGGATCCAAACTAGAAACTAACAGATAAAGACTGTCTGAAGACAGAGGCGGATATATAGACTATCAGAATCAATCCTAAGTCTCAGATTAGACAAGAGTATAGGGCTCAAGTCTGGACGGACAACGGAGGATGAACGGAGGGACTTAGAGTCCGGATGGGATGAGTGCAATCTAAGATGATATTCGAACTGATCTTCTACAGTGCATGTACAAGGGTTTATATACTACGGATAACTAACAGAATGATCAATAAGCAAAGTATAAACAAAGTGTATTGGTAAGTCGGACGGATCACAAATCATGAACCAGGAATGAAGTATAAGTTAAAGTGGATCAGTAAGAACAGCGGAAGTAAAGGATAACCAGATTACCGGTGTACAGGAATACTGAAAGGAGATGAACGATAGTTAGAGTTATATGAACAGGAAATGAAATGAGGATCAGATCGGATCTGTGGACCGGACAACAGATGTGTCCAACAGATCTGGATCGGATCTGAGATTTGGATCTTTGGATCTGTACCTGGATATATGGTATATGACAGACCTGAGGGAATAGCTACTAAGGACAACTCAAGATTGAAAGACCCAAAAGAGCGCTAGAGCGCGGGAATAGCACATCGCAAGACAGAGTGCTAATGTGTGGGAAAGAGCGGAAGTCAAAAAAGCGGACTGAGTCAAAGGATAGCGAGTGAGATCAAAGGTATTGATTGCAAGGGTAAGGAAAGTCAAATAGGGGCCATAGAGCACAACTAAAGGGTGACTACTTCTAAGTAAAACCTAAGGGGAAGGAAATACAGTTGAAGGGAAGTAGTGTCAAATTAATCACCATAGGCTTCTTATACTAGTAAACTATACCATCTCAGACTTGAAAGGGATAGGATATACATGTAATAAGACTGTAGCACTTGTTACAAACTCAAGGCAAAGTGAATTACATACCAATGAGGTAGGATGGACAGTGAATGGTTTCTGACATTCCAAAGGGATCCTAGAGCGCTAGAACAGCATGCTGGATAAGCACTAAGCGCAGGAACAAGCGCTAGATAGAGCGGACAAGCGCTGATACACCTATAGACACATTGCTGGTAGTTCTGATAGCGCTATAAGCGTGGGAATAGCGCAGGATAAGTCGTGGGAACATGGATAGCACTGCGGGAATGCGCGCACATAGTGCAGGAAAGTGCGGGAAAGTGTGGACTAGTGTCAGACAAGGGTTATGGCTGAGACAAGTACAGACTGCTGATAGGGGAGTAGTGAATAATATGAGGGATAACTTTGGTCCACCTAATCAAGGCTTATGCAGGTATACATGCCTAGTGCCAATATGATTGTCACACTGGCCAGCCCTGATTCTACATGTTGTAGATGTCATCTGACCAGTATTCAATTCTGAAACCAGTGACCGGCCAGCCTTGATTCTACATCTTGTAGGTATAAGGCTAGCCACTATTTCAATCATAGTAATCCTAGTAATTATATATCTATCTACATCAACACTAATTCTACATACTCCAGCCAGCTGGATTCTACATCCTGTAGCCATAAGGCTAGCTACTTTTTTCATAGTAATACTAATGTGCATATATCCACACTGATTCCACATGCTCCGGCCAGCTGGATTCTACATACTCCGGCTGGTGACTGGCTGGCCATGATTCTACAGCCTTTTGGCACATCCAGGGCCAGTGTTCTATGTGGCAAAATGACTGAAGTATGTGCTGCTGGACACTCTGGCTTGGGCTTCACCTACACAAGGCCAGTCGCTATACTGAAAATTTTTGGGTTCAGTTCAGGTTCAGACCGGACCACAGCAAACAGTTCTCTGTGGTCTGGTTCTGGGTTCAGTGATTTTGTAGAACTGAACCAATGGTCTGGTTCTTGGTTCTCTTCCAGGGCCCCTCTGAACCACATCAGTGAACTCCCAGGCTCTATACAGAGCTGTACAGCATGCAAGCTCCACAGCTTGGTCCCTACTGGACAGTTCACCACAGTACTACATCTCCTTGTGAATTTTTGTACACAAATTCACAGACACCCAAATTGAAGGCTCTTGTACAGGATTCACCAATGACATATTGATTGCCCAACTGTCTTTGCATGTACAAATAAGGACGATCACAATATGTATTCAATTAAACAACACAGCGGTAAACATGAATGCACAGTATCCTAAAAGTAAATGATGTTTGACTTGTAGTAAAATGAACTCATTGTATGCAGCGTCAAGATCCTAAGAACTCAATCAAGCACGACTTGTAGATGATGATGCTTCAAAACATTATTGCCATCGACCTTGAAGAACTCTGCCCTGTATGGAAAAAAATGATTAGTATTGAAAAACTCCAAAAAAAATAAAAATCTTGCCATCCGGACACAGCCCACAAATGAAGCTGTTCTACCAACTTTGGTCCGTGATAAGGATCCTGAAGGATATTGTTGAGTAGCCCGACCATCCTGGTATAGATTGATTTGTACTCCTTGGCAGAAAACTTTGGGTATACCTTTCCATTACTGTTCTTGACTAAGCCGTCAAAGACACAATTAAACTAGAAAAAACATGGTGTCAGCATGTTGTCAAGTAAGTACAAGCACCAAAATAAATACCGCAGTGCAAACCAATGCTAAGCACTCCAGCGGAAGTTGCTCACAGAAAATCTCGGGTCTCCTGCAAGCAACACAATAAGACCCAGTGTAAAAGAACGAAGTGCTGGCTTCGCGGAGTGTGGGATGAGCAATGTTTCGAGTTTTCCCAAGACTATCTACACCGTTGCGCAAAAAAAGAGACAATTCCAGTAATTTTGCAGCGCATTCTTCGACCCACGTAGCACATTCTTGGGGGGAACATGAGATGGTGGGATAAGGTCATACATAGAGGGTGTGATACAAATAGTGGTTTTCTTGAGGTCTGAGCGCCATGTTGATAGATCTTCAAACAGCTGAAATAAATAAAAAGTACATCAGATACAGGCATGTGACTAAAAACACAGACACACAAGCTTGGCCATGTCAGACTTGTGATCAGGCCAAATATCTGATGGACATGTGAGTAAGTTGTTTCAAGGGAAGAGAAATACTTACTGCCTTCAACTTGTTGACCGCTTTCAAGCCATTGTACAAGCAAAGCTGTGAGGATCTTAGGGACGGTTCCTGACAAGCCATCAATGAAGGTCGGGAATGGATTCTCTATTGCATGCTGGACATGGCACTCTCCCTTCATTTCTTCAAGGAACCTCTTCCAATGGGGACTATACCAACCCAGCTGTGTAGCCTTAGGCCCTTCACCTGTTATCTTGGCTGATACCTTATGAGCTTTGGTATTCGAATCACTTGACTTTGAATCGGAAGGTTTGGTCTCAGCCTGACGCAAAAGATCGAGGACTGCAGGATCAGGCAGGTGGGGATGTCCATTTCGCTTATGGTGAAGCCGTAGAACATCATCAGGATTATGCTCTGCGGGCTTCAACGAAGGGAAGGTCAGTAGACTCCATAGAAACAAATAATATATACCTGGATCATAGTATCCTCATCGCTGGACGTGTCAGCTACTAAATTCTTCTCGGCCATGTTTTCATCCTCATCACGTGAGTGTTGAAACTCGAAGTCACTTGGAAGAGCAGTGGTGACCCAAGGTTGTGAGGGCTCAACTTCCTTTGAGAACCCTGTCTCATGCTCAGTGTGATCAAAATTGTGACAAGCGAATTACTTACCAGGATGCGCAGTAAGGTGCCCATGCGCAGCTCCCCATCTGACCTCCTGATCTTCGACATCAACATCGCCTTCTTCTTCTTCTTCTTCTTCCTCTTCCTCTTCTTCTGCTTCTTCTTCTTCTTTCTTCTTCTCTTCTTCTTCTTCTTCTTCGTCTTCTTCTTCTTCTTCCTCCTCCTCCTCCTCTTCATCATCATCAGCATGACCTCCATTGTCATTGTTGTCATCAGCAGATGCCTCTGAACTTTCAGATCCAGTATCTCCTGCTCCTGAATGTACATCTTCAGCTGACAATAGAGCAGGGTCCAGGTTCTTGTAGAAACTGAGCGTTAGATTGAATCGACGTGGATTTTGAAGGTGCTAGTTGTGTCAAATTGTTATTTCTGGAGGTGGTAATAGGTAGAAGATGCCTGATGAGATCCAGGGAAGCTGACAGAGCATGTTGTTTCATGGCAGCTGCTACAAATGAGTTATTGAGTGCTTGCAAGTCAGGCTCTGTGCCAGGAGGGATGATTGACTGCACAAAGCCAAACTGGCCACCAGGATGGTGATGAGAAAAAGCAGGATTGATAGTAGTCAATACATCCGAGTCAGTGGTAGGAGTGAGAGCGTTATTCTTCACTTTACTAGTACCTTTCTTCCTCCCTGTTTTAGAAGTTACAGGATCCACCACTGTTTCTGAGGCGGTATATGACGGAGGGGGTTTCTGTCCATATTCAACATTACTATATAAAACCAATATAAACAGACCTGCCTTTGGGCGACTTCCACGACCTTTGTGAGGCAGTTTGGGTGCAAGTGGATTGGTAGATACATCCAAGTCAAGGGAGGTGGAGCCCTTGGGCTGAGTAGTCCATGCCGGGGCATCTAAGAGAGCACTAATTTTTTCCAGTTGCTCTGCCCTACCTCCTTTTCCTGCACCAGGATGTCCAGAACGTCGAGCTGATGGTTTGTCTGCAGAAATTGACTGCTGCAACACTACAGATGCCTCAGCCCCAGCATGCGACTTCTTTGCAGAAGTTGCTTGACCATCAGAATCCACAGCTTTACACTTTGTTTTCTTCTGGCTAGTGCAAGGAGGCATGACTAGAGCACACTGAGAGTAGAAATAGTAATACAATCAGCACAAGTAAATCACTGGGAGATACGCACTATCTTTTAAGGCTCGGAAATGTTCAACCATGACTCATAATCGGAAAATCGCAAATACATTTTGAATGTCTCCAGTGCCTGCAGGCAATGTGAGAGGATCTTGTGAAGCTGAATATGACACCTTTCAGAAATATGAGTCGAACACTGTCTGCAGGTAGAGAGTGGGAGCTTGAACATGTTGAGGCGATGTAGAGACTCCATTGCGAGTAGCCTCACAAAGGCCGTATTTCCACTTCGTCTCCACTAACGCGCGCTATATACGACAAGGCGACTTAAACGCGCTAAACGCGCGACGCTTCCGCCTAATCCGCGCATTCGCGCATTCTGGCGCCTATAGCGCGCCTCTATAGCGCCTTTTGCGTTACTACGGCGCCTTTGCACGCGCTTTCGCGCTTTACCTTCGCGTTCGCTTTTCCAAGTCGCCTGTCCTCCGCACGTCCTGTCCTGTCCCTCTATGATCCGCTGGTGCGTCTCCCTTTATCTTTTCAACTGACTTTAGCTATATACCTCGTCTGTTTACACATATTTCCTTATTCTACAACACAACAACTCTTTTTCGCTTCGCTTCCGCTTCGGCTCAGTGCCTGGGAACATTTACCTTAGACATGGGGACTCTGATAGATTTTTCACTTACTTACTTACTCACTACATCCCATCATCCTGCATCAGTGTATACTGTGAATCAATTTCTATTCATTTGCAACACAACCACTGCGCGACTCTCTATTCTTTTGCAACAAGCTCTCTTGAGAAAATCTTGAAAGACCTTCGCGCTACTTCCGCCTCTTCACTGCCCCCTATAGCGCGCCTATAGCGCGCTTGTTCCGCCTCGCGGTTCCGCCTACGTCGTGCTTTCGCCTTTCGTCGCGTTAACGCGCGTTTCGCATTTACAAGGCGTCTCGCACCCGCGCTTTGCGCAGATTCCCTTGCTGACTCATTCAGCGCATCCCCTCGCATTTACTCGAGGAAAAGACTCAGTAAAGATCCTCTTGGGCCGACTTCTACTTGCGTTCGAGGACTACTGCAGGCGACTTATCTTATATTTTTCAGTATAGACCCACTCATGATTCCTCATCTTCAGCGAGGTAGTAATGATGCACGCGCTTTATTTCACAAGTACAGAATGGGGATATCATGTGACTCATACTAAATGTGTAAAGTATGTATGATCAAACTCTACCCAGTTTTGTTCCTCTTCAGCTTGGGTATGATTTCCATCGTCCACCGATGATCAACCACTCGCTTCTGTCGTGTTTCATCTACAGGTGACATATGTACTTTCCTCATCACTAGTGATACTAGTAAACGAACCTGCTGCTGAGAGAATTACCCATTTCGAGACTAAGAGCTCAGGGGAGTCCTCCTTCAGAAGTGTAGTAATGTGTCTATCCAGCAGATCAATTACATTGTTGAAGAGCAACCATTTAGGTTCTTTAATGAGTTCATACCACTCTAATGCGAGTGGAAGAAGAGATTTGAAGTATGGGTCAAACTGTTTGGCGAGTTCCATAGTGTAGTGGTCTGATTGATGAAAAAATCAAGTTTTGCTGTCCCCACACTTTTGGTACGTGGATGCAGACCATTCTCGTGTTATCCATTTGATGCACTGCATTGAATACTGTGGGAGAGTAACAGGGAGAACACGCTTCATGCTGAGAGGGCCCCTGAATTCAATACAAACCCAGATGAAAATGTAAAACATCGACTCAAGATTGTCGTTGTAAACATGCGTGATCATGGGGGCTGGGTATGGTTTTGATCCTGAGGCTTGTGTACCCAAGCACTCATCAGATGGATCCAGCATGTTGAGATAAAGCTGGAAGAGAAGGGACCGCAACATGAAAGGTATTGTGCCCTGAGGTTGTAAGATAATATTTATTTATATCCATATCCTAGAAAGATATCAAAACACTAACTGTGCCCCCAACACCATACTGATTGCCTTGTATAATCTCTACAGCAAACTCCCAATCTATTAACATCCCATGGGAGCCACTACCATCATCCTCGATCATTGCATTATTCAAACTGCAATCATGATGAAGAACCTGGTTCTGCTCCACTGCTTGTTTCTGAACTGAAAATCTTGTGAGTGCAACAGTTAGGTAAATACGATTGAAATCACTTACTCTTCATGATATCCCGTATCGGGGTTAAGAACTCCGCATGTGAACAGAATTGATATAAGGGTCGCACGCGGGGTTTCAGGACCAGGCGAACATGTGTACAGGAGGTGCCCTGTATGCTGTGTGGGACCTTTTGACGATACTTCACCATTTCGTCAACCTCACCAGGTTCCATCTCCACCAGCCAATATTTGACAAGGTGAGGAACACCATGGATCCCATCCATCTTCTCCATCATACAAATCTCGTTCAGGACCTCTGATTTACCCCCGAGAACCCAGTGATCCTTCACGATATACTCTTCCTCGTCCTTTCTGACCAGATAGCACGCTGTGCCACAACCAACAAGGCCTTGGGTAGAGAATATTAGATCCAGGATATTGTATGTATTCTGATTGACTCGTATTTTTCCTATTG
Organism: Suillus subalutaceus; assembly: GCF_016647625.1. Taxonomy (NCBI): domain Eukaryota; kingdom Fungi; phylum Basidiomycota; class Agaricomycetes; order Boletales; family Suillaceae; genus Suillus; species Suillus subalutaceus. The sequence continues at coordinate 81,486 of NW_024540356.1, read as the reverse complement.
GCTCTGGGAGGGGCCCACAGAGAGGATCACGAGGGATTTCTTCTATGAGGGGAACCATGTTTGGAGGGATATTGGCTGCAGGTTTGGGCACCGCATCCTCTATGGCATTGGTCTCCGAGTCGACTGTGTTTGGAGGGATATTGGCTGCAAGTTCGGGCACCACATCCTCTATGGCATTGGTCTCTGAGTCGTTCTCCATGATCTGCGCATCTGGGATCACTTTGGGAGTCTGCTGTAGAGAAGGTGAGGGTTTGGCAGGGCGGAAATCAGGAGATCGAAGTGTGTGGTGAAGTGTATGCTTCAAGATACTGATCGTGGGGTCAAACCCGATACACTCGAGATTGCTGAAGACAATGGATGAAAATATTTGTAAGTACTTGTCCAGCTCTCAATCAATATGCATGCAAGGGCTGACAACACCACCTGAGTAGTCATATAGGTGGACATGAAGCTCACGATACCCATTACAAATGGAGACCAACAGTGTGAAGCGTCTCCACAGTTGGTGCTTGAGTAGCAGGTAAGCCTTGCTGTCAAGAGTTTTGGTGAGGGGATGTGAAGGTAAGTAGGCACTCAAAGTCAGCTCACATACGGCCTTGATTGTGTCCCATCTAGCCTCGATATCATCAAGTAAGGTGAGGTCTGGTTTGCGCGCGATTTCATTGCCGTGTATTGGGCGTGAGGAGTTTGATGCACTCCAGACACGAGATAAGTTATGCCTCTGAGCGAGTGCAGGTTGCTGCAGGAGGGCAAAGGCAAGGATGTTATAGAAGGACACAAAAATCTGTTCGGTTGTCCATGGTTTTGTAGGATCATGGATGATCTCATGGAGCACTGGGGTTCTGTCACCACTGGTGGAGCTGGCATTTATTGATATTTCATCATCTTCAGGTTGGCCAACACTCTCAGCCTGTGACTCGGAGGCAGTGGGTGTGCTAGTTTCATTGATGAAAACCCAATCTCCCAACCTCTCATTCGTGGTACCACTATTTTCTCCTTCCATCTCTTCCTGGTCCGTACTACTCTTCTCTCCTGCCCACTTACTTTTTTGCCCAGGAAGTTTGTCTAGATGTGAATCTGGGAGTGGCCAATTCCAACGGCATGCATGTATGTCATAGAGCGGTACGAGGGTTGCTTCATTTTGAATGTGCTGAAATGCTTCAATCCTGGTATCCAGGTGGATTTTCTTCAATAGAACTTTAAGATCCTTTGCTTTGGGAACTTCAGTTGCACAGGACTTAAAAATCAACGATAATAAATGGGTGAGCTCATCGCTGTTGGCAGGTGGAGATTTCTGCAAGATCAAGCGAATAAGTTCCAAGCTGGTCAGTTTATCGATTGTTGTTATGTCATGAACCTCTGGAGCTGACATCAAAGATGCCAGCTTCATCCCGAGGCCCACTGAACAGAAATGTTTGCCAAGTGGCATGAGGGAGCACTAGTATGGATGCGTGGATACAGGTACAAAAATAATGTCTTTGATGATCTATTTGATACCCTACAAAAATGGCCTTATCTTGCATCAAATCTCAGACTGATAGCGCAAAGAAAGTGCTTCTATCCCAAAATTCATTCAGCCAAAACTCTGCGGCATGCTCCAAGCTGTTGTATGTTGTGAGACGCTTGTCAGCAGTAGCACCAAAGCGAGGGATGAGTTGGACAGGAGCCCTCAATTGAGATACCAGGATAATGTCACCCATCCAGTTTCCATTGGAGCGCTTTGCTCACTTCAGTATGTGAAGCCATGTAGCTGGATCGCAATCATTTGAAAGATCAAAATGTTGGACATACGTGAGGAACCAATCCTTCCAGGACCATTGCACACCACTCTTGCTGATGGGTCGCATGATGAGTCTGATCTGTGTGATTGTATGACCTGTAACAGTTAGTGAGCATAAATTTATCATAATGCAAGACAAAAAGCACCTGAAAGACGACTACTAGGCCACGAGTAGCCCACACTGATCTCGATAATGACTGTATCATAATGACCTAGAATCCATGGGTTATTTGGTGGCGCACAATTTAGCGTCTGAGCTGGTTTGATGATGTGAGTCTCGTGGAAGTCCATCTCTTGCAGCTGAATCTTGAACCAGACTTGAACTCTGTTGAATGGGAGGACAGCAGTAGGTCCTGCCCTTCTAGGGCCACCTATTGCATGAACGTGCTGGCGTCCATAAGTTGCCTCGCATTGAAGGAAATCAGCTATGGCCAGTCGTAGATCTGGTAAGCTAAATCTGATAGTGACTTCATCAACAGTGATGCTCCGAATGGAGGGCTCATATCCAAGATGAAAGGCAGTACATTTCTTGACAAAGGAGCAAAGTGGAACAGGCACAGAACCCACTTTGCGCTGCTGGAGTGCCTTAGTGATCGCAGAATAATTTGTAGTTTGGCGTGGTTGGCGGTGTGACAATCATATTGGCGCTAGGCATGTATACCTGCATAAGCCTTCAATAGGTGGACCAAAGTTATTCCTCATATTATTCACTACTCCCCTATCAGCAGTCTTCACTTGTCTCAGCCATAACCCTTGTCCAACACTATTCCGCACTTTCCCGCACTATGCGTGCACATTCCCGCAGCGCTATTCATGCTCCCCGCGACTTATCCAACGCTATTCCCACGCTTATAGCGCTGTTGGAACTACCAGCAATGTGTTTTAGGTGCATTAGTGCTTGTCCGCTCTATCTAGTGCTTGTCCGCTCTATCTAGTGCTTGTCCGCTCTATCTAGTGCTTGTCCGCTCTACTAGTGCTTGTCCGCTCTATCTAGTGCTTGTCCGCTCTATCTAGTGCTTGTCCGCTCTATCTAGTGCTTGTCCGCTCTATCTAGTGCTTGTCCGCTCTATCTAGTGCTTGTCCGCTCTATCTAGTGCTTGTCCGCTCTATCTAGTGCTTGTCCGCTCTATCTAGTGCTTGTCCGCTCTATCTAGTGCTTGTCCGCTCTATCTAGTGCTTGTCCGCTCTATCTAGTGCTTGTCCGCTCTATCTAGTGCTTGTCCGCTCTATCTAGTGCTTGTCCGCTCTATCTAGTGCTTGTCCGCTCTATCTAGTGCTTGTCCGCTCTATCTAGGCTTGTCCGCTCTATCTAGTGCTTGTCCGCTCTATCTAGTGCTTGTCCGCTCTATCTAGTGCTTGTCCGCTCTATCTAGTGCTTGTCCGCTCTATCTAGTGCTTGTCCGCTCTATCTAGTGCTTGTCCGCTCTATCTAGTGCTTGTCCGCTCTATCTAGTGCTTGTTCCCTCCTCCGCGCTCAGCGCTTATCCAGCACGCTGTTCTCCCACTCTAGGATCCACCCGAAATGTCAGAATCCATCCATTGTCCATCCTACCTCATTGGTATGTAATTTGCCTTGCCTCGAGTTTGTAAAAAGTGCTACAGTCTTATTACATGTATATCCTATCCCTTCCGAGTCCGAGATGGTATAGTTAACTAGTATAAGAAGCCTATGGTGACTACTTCGACACTACTTCCCTTCAACTGTATTTCCTTACCATTAGGTTTTACTTAGAAGTAGTCACCCTTTAGTTGCGCTCTATGGCCCCTATTTGACTTTCCCTTACTCTTGCAATCAATACCTTTGATCTCACTCGCTATCCATTACCCTCCTTTGACTCAGTGTCCGCTTTCTTGACTTCCGCTCTTTCCCGCGCATTAGCGCTCTATCTTGCGATGCGCTATTCCCACGCTTTAGCGCTCTTTCGGGTCTTTCGATCTTGAGTTGTCCTTAGTAGCTTTTCCCTTGGGTCGAACGTTCTTGCATCTTTGTTGCAAGTATAGCAGCATAGGCAGAGCTTAGACATATACTGGCTGAGTACCTTAACAAGTGCCTAGTCAGGTTGTGTTTTTCACAGCAGGTTTGATTGATAGGAATATCTTGTGTGTCAACATCAGCGTCAACGTCACTATCTTCAGCATCCAAGTCCAACCTCTCTTCCTCAACCCTCTGCCCATGATCTAGAAGGCTAGTGGCGAGCTCAAAATGATGACATTTTTCAGCACAGTCAAGGTGTCGATAAATTTGTGTGTTATAATTGTTGTAATTGGTCAATCTGGCAGGGTCTTTTATCTCCATAATGTGGGCGTGTTCAGTGATGTCGGCAGACCACTGTCCTATAACGCCAGAGTTCCAAATACTGGAAATGATACTTTGCATTAGCTCCAGCTTGGGGATCTAAAAGTTGTCAATAGTTCTATTGCCCTTCCCCCGACGAGCCCGGCAGCAATGATTGCATCTTTGTTTGCATGGAACTCAGTTAGTGCACCTGAGATGCACTCAAGATCGTCTTCATCAACATGTGGTGACTGTATGAGATACCGGAACTCCATGAGCGCTCGTACAGCAGTGATGACACCAACAGGTGCTGCATCCGCACTGACAGCGATGATATAATGTTGAATTTCCCATTCACAGCAACCAGTGACTTGTTTTAGCTTGGAGATTCCATCATAAAAGTGTTGATAACCAGTGATAGGCTGTAACACTGAGAATCAAAAGTCTATTTCAGAATCTCCAACAGCATTAATGAGCCATTGGGCATCATGGTCAAAGAATTCTTTATGAAGATGGTGGAGTGATTCCAGTGTAAGAAAACGGGAGGGGTCTGCTAGTATGTAGTCCCACCAGAACAGTTTGTCGACACCATTCAGTTGGAACTTCTGTGCCTCGCGGAAAAACACCTCAAGATCATTGGGATCAGTGCATAAGCGCACAACAGCAAGTTGTGCAAGAGTCGTTGACTTTGTCCGGGGTTCATGACAGAATGCATCCCCGAACTGCTTATACATTGCCATCGTCACCGGTGATGTTTTTCCACCAACAATGGCCAGCATCATGGCCTCGGGGGTGTCAGTGATATAGCTCATGAGAGCAGTGAAGCAATACTGACTGTGTCCGATAGGATCAGACAGCATGATACCATGTTGAGTGGCTTGCTTGAGTGGTTCAAGAACAATCTTAAGGCACTGGTGTATGAGGTGATCCTCCAATATGCCCTTCATCTGCTTTTTCTTGTGAATAAACCTGGGGACTGGTAACAGGGCAGCGAGAATGAAAGAGTTGGTTGATGATTTTAGGTGTACATTCATATGAATGTTGGCAAGGCTAATTAGGAGGGGATGAGCTACATGATCCCCTGTTAATGCAGTGAGATTTGTCTTGTCAGAAGAGAGAATGGTGCCAAGGAGGGTTGTGTTCTTGGGTATCGCCGACTGCAAGAATACATGATGAGTGCCAGACTTCAATATTCAACATCTACTCACCTGCATGTTCCATGCGTCGTTTCCTGACATCCATCCAGCATACAGTATTCCCCCGTCACTTGCATCGGCGAAACTTCGAACGCACCGCACAATACAACAGCACATTTGTAAAAAAATCGTGATTGACCAATGGTTTTTAACACATGTACTACTGCATATAATAAAATCTTGAGAGCATCAGAGCATGTGTAGAGCGGTGAATGAATCAAAAATCTGGCCTTTATCAACACTCCACCGTCACTTGCGTCGGTCCCAAAAAAGGTATTACTTAATGATAAGAACTCATTGTACATGATTAATTATCGCGATAAGCCGATCAAACCTCACTCCCACCATCAGAATCATTGCCGTCAATGTCCTCGTCTTCATTCACACCATGTTCATCTTCTTCTTCAGTGTCATCGAGAGTCAGTTTGGGTATCGGCGACTCTAATTTGCCCTGTTTCAGTCTTTTCCACCTTGGCCGACGTTTCTCGAGCTTGGCACAATCTCTCTCCTCCTCCCACAGCCTTATTTCTTCTTTGTATATGGCTTGACGTTCCTCGTTTCTGTCCTCCCTCAAGCCTGCGCCGAAGTGTATCAGCACTGACAGTAACCACTTTCCTCTTTGCTTTCCACTTCTCCGCAACATCTCTGCAAATGGCCTTTCTGCTCTTCCTCTCACTTTCAGGCTTCTTCTGCTCATCATGGTATACCTTCATTGCCTCTGCATAGGCCTTATCTTGCTCAGCACGAGCCATCTGTTTCTTCTTTGCCACAGAGCGAGCAATACCAGGCATTTTGTAGGAAGGTTTTTTGTTAGTACGCGACACACCAGTTTGTAACACACGCCTCATTTAGCTAATATCTGTCATGCATAACATACTTAGATTTGATAACTCGTTGATTGTCAAGTTTTACATAGCCCTTCACCAGCATTGAACTGGCACACCAGGAATGCTACGATCTTTACTAATGACACATGTTAGATATCAGCAAAGGTAATCTTCATTGATATATGAAGTCAGATTGTGCTACAAAAATCATTTGAAGGCACTATGTACAGAAAAGCGAAATTTCAGCTACAAATTGCAACATCATGATTTTTCCTGCTGGCAGATTTGAGACATTATACCAGCCATGCATAGCTCTATATGCCACGAAAACATACCAGCAAGAATTGTGTCTAAATAATGTGATTTGACAATGTTGTTGCGCATCGACGCAAGTGATGGTGGAAACGCAAGTGACCATGGAATACTGTATACACGACACAGCCTCTTTGCAGTAGAGTAAACCTTGCAAGGTGTGAGGTCCATATGATGGTGAAATAGCGGGTGATTGAAAATGCTGGTGATACATTCGATAGGGTCACGCCAGTACAGAATTACTGGCGACTTTGTAGGATGTGATGTAGGTATTACTTGAGACTTCCAGCATGGACCGCTGGGCAGCATCTCAGCTCGACCACGTAATTCTCTGGCAGAGCAGAATGACAAGGGTAAATCCTTGATCTAAAAAGAAGTGAATCGTTAGCAGTGAAAGCAAAGTATACAGACTGACCATTTCAAGTGATAGAAAAGAGTCGATGTTCCCCATGCTCAGGCCCGAACGTAACAGCCATGCTGTAACTTGCCAATCTTGTCAACTGCTAAACCGATAGTAAAGGTTCATTTTACAACACACACTGTTTTCATCTGCATCAAACAGCCCCAAAAATGTGTAGCCATCCTCATAGGCCAGAGGAGGCTCTGGAAAGTAATCAATTACTTCACCATGCACTTCATGACCTCCAGTTCCCTCAGTGATATCATCCTCTCCAAAATAATGAAAAATTTCCTCGCCTCCAAGTCCAGGATCATAAGAAACATCGATGTTCTCGTCATCTGCTGAGTCCATGTTATGATCTTCACTGGGCGTAATAAAGTTGATGACATCTTCTAACCATGTATTCCATCCAGACCGAGGCTGGCTCATATGATGAGCAATGGAAGTATGATCTTTAAAGGCTTTACCGCATGAGGGGCAGCTTGAATGAGACATAAGTCTGAGCTGGTAAGAGACACATCAATAACACAGGCTGATATCAGCATTTCCTGAAACTATACTCTCAATATACAATGACCATTAATCTGCGTGCATTATCAACAAGGGCATCAGGTCTAGCGGATGACATTCTCAATCCACATCATCAGCCCTGTGATGACACAAAACCAGGGACACGTGGGACGGACCTTTATGAACTCCTTGAAGCTATTGGTTACTTGGTAAAGTCAATCATTCATTTCTTGTTTTATTGAAGGTGCCTAAAATTTCACCAGTCAATACCGGATCAAACCAATTCTGAAGCGAAACTTGTTATGGACCTTGCACAAGCCAAGCGTGAAGTATTTTGGGCACAGAAGGCACTTGCAGATTGTTTAGTATGGGAAAGTGAAGTATTGGTGAGTTTGCTCAGATTTCGAGTAGATGTTGCAGAGAAGACACTAGACGATGCAGACATGGGCCTGGGGTGCATGAGACTTGCCTTCAAACAGAATGGCTGGTCTCATTGTCCTTTATCTGCTTCACAATGTGAAGATGACCATCAGCATCCCGGTAAGTTTATGACCTATGAGATAGAACGATTGTCCTTATCGAGTACAGAAAATTCATCATCTGCTACGATAGAGGTCCCAAATGGCCACGTTGTCACTATCCAGCTTGACTGACTGTTTGTCACAAACGGTCAAGAGTCACTTCAAGTTTGTGTATATGTTATTATGATAGTATTTGCCTCATGTACATACTACTAGTATTAGCATTATGCTCCCATCCCTTCCAGTTCACACAATGTTTTATGTTCATGTTGTTGTCTTAGTGTTTGAATTAAATTTTGCATTGTCTGAAGTCCATCAGTAGTCTGAAATAAAATGTCAAGTTTGCATTTCAATGGTATTTTACTATATACACTTTAAGTACTACTAGTATGATTCGCACTCAGACTCCAAGCCTCAACTTTCAAATGCAAAGTCCTGTGAGCCATGTAGAACTGTGAGTGATTGTAATGAATGTATACCTTGTGGCACTATTTGCTGTGACTCTTGGTGGAACTGTGAAATCTGTGATCAGCTGTCGTGGGAATACAAGTCTTGTGCTTTCTGTGGGAAAAGTTGTAGTTTGCTGATGCAGAAGGACCCCGGCTGCTCCCTATACTGCATGTCCACCGGTAGCGCCCCACATGCCTGCAAAATCACCCATCCTATGGTCCTAAATGCTGCGCCTCACAAGCCTGTACGACACACCCTATGTTTGTCAGTAGCGCCCCGAGAGGCCTTGGATCCTCCTTGATCCCGGATTGGAGGGGGCACCAGACAGCCTAGACTGACAACAAATCTCAAACTGATGTTCGATTTCCCTAAACAAGTACTGGTTGATTACTATGGACCGACAAAGTGATTCACCATGTAGACCGATTTAGACTATGTCTAACATATAGTATACTTAGACAGAACATTGTCTATGTAGAGTCTGTAGTGGTAGCAGTAGTTGCAGTACTCAAACAAGGATCAATCCATTATTTTCACCATTCAACCTCTGCACCCTTGTGAAGCCCACTCCATGGCCTGGTGAAACATCCTAGATGAGCTGAAAAAAGCTGTACTGGCAGTCAGCTAGTGCTGCCGCGGTCCGGTTCAGTCTTGTTCAACGGGGGTTAAGCAAGAACCAAGAACCGAACCTGGGTCCAGTTCTACCAGAGTCGACAAACCCTGGACCGAACCTTCACAAACCGTTCGGAGCGGTCAGGTTCAGTTTTTTTTGGGTTCAAACACGAACCGAACCCTAAAATGTCTAGTAGTGAGTGAATTTTTTTGTTGAGTCCTCGTCAATCACAAGTGATGTGAACAGAGTTGATGAATGTATTATGGCTCCAGTTTGGTGGTTCATATGTAAGCAATGGCGTGATCGGATGGATGCAATGCTAAATAAGTCATGGAGGGCCACATCCGTGGCAGGGCCTGCTACCTGTTTTGGTTGGTCTAAGTCCGATTGTCTCTCCTCGCACAATGGGAACTACACTCCTGACGATGGCAGAGTCGAAGTGAAGAAAAGAGGATACGGCAAGGTGTAAGGACAGTGGTGAAGTTCAATGTCCCTTATCATCTTTGAGCGTAATTAGCTGAGAAGTAGCATGTGGGTCGGTTGAACAACTGGCAATCAATGCCCCAATGTCTTGAATGTCTAGCGTGTGCAGTCTGGACTGGCCGGTAAGAGATTGGTTACAGACGTGCAACTCCACTTGAGCCTGGACAAGATCAGTTGAATCACACTTGATACACAACAAGGGAGGGTAAGTGCTGAACCTGGTTCATTAGTCCAGACAACACGTCCTTGATGGCCTTGAAATTTATAAGACACCACATGTTGTCCCGTGATACCCAATCTCTTCTCATCTTCTCCAGGTCAATCAGCAGGCTACAGCAACGTTAGATTAAATAATGAAGATAGGTCATGCATGTACTTCAGCTTGTTGGGGGCACAGACATTAAGGTGTGTAAACACATGCACGTACAGTGCCTATCCATAGACGCTGTCAAACCCCCTGTGTAGTTTCACAATGAATATCCCACTGACTGGGAAAATGGGCATGCACCGCATCCCTTTGATGCATGCCTGTCTCGCTGCTGCATCCACGCCCTCAAATTCATCTACCAAATCCTGGACCTGAAATCTCACTGAGTTGCGAAGATGCTGTGTAGAAGTCTTGGGAGAGTCCATTCAATGATCACAAGATAGCGCAATATCGTCAATGGTCGTTGGTGCGCAAGGTCAAACGGGATTCTGCTGCTGCCAAACAGAAAACCGTGTGCTTGAAATTGTAGGAAGAGAATATTTGAAAATATGAGATGCAACTGTACATGCTACGAGAAGGAGTTTGTAGAGTAGAAGAAAAGAAAGAACCTGTTGAAAGACACAGTTTGATTATTGATAACTAAAATGAAGGAATAAGTGGAGCAGAGGGACAAACGGGAGTGCAGAACGTCGAGTTGGAATTGGAGAACTTCGAATATGGGTCTGTAATGCATTGAGCGTTGATAAACTAGGTATTGAGGGAGTACGTGAACGTCCTGTTGGACGATGCAAGTGAGTAGAGTGCTGGTGCAGATGGTGTTGAACATACATAACGATCACATCCATGCTTGATACACCACAATCCAGCGCTTACATCGCCAAAGTGAGATTTGAGGGATGATATATGATTGACCGATGGGATCAAGATCGAAGTTGTTGGTAGGAGTTGAAAAGGACTGAAGAAGTTCACAATGTTAACGAAGTTGAAGTGCTTGAGGGAAATGCTTTTGATTTTGACGAGTTGGATTGGGTCGAACAAGGAATAATACCATAGGCTATTCTAGATGAGGTTGTGGTGGTTAATTACAATGGCGAGGGTGGCGGATGGGACGAGGCAACATTGATGTCATCGTTAGGAATGTCGTATACATAGCGCCTAGAGTTTTGCCAACGTCATATCGGTTCGGGGTTCGGAACGGTTCGGGACCCGTCCGAACCAAAGTCGAACCGTTCCCAATGCCAGAACCGAGAACCGTACTATGGTCCGGTTCTGGCTGACACCTGGACCGTGGACCGAACCACAGGGGAACCGGACCAAAAGTCCGGTTCGAACCATGGTTCAGGACCGGACCACGGCAGCACTACAGTCAGCAATCAAGGACGGGACATTTATGGATGCTTGCCAGTATCAAGGAACTTGTCTACAATCTTGGAACATCCGCACTCAGCATCTCAGATGGCCGGTATCACACTCTGAAACCATGGGCTTTTGAATGGCAAGTTTTTATTCTACAAAACACCGTAAAACATATGGTTATCTTTCTCTATAGATGGGAAACAGCGGGTATGGTAATAGTGCGCAACATTATTGCATCACAGTTCAACGTACGGTCTCACAAGAAGCAGAATCGCGGGTGTACCTAACTAGAATTCAGTAGTATGAAATTTTTACGGAAAATTTCCTTTTTTGGTATGTTTCGGCGACCTTAGCATGTCCGAAGTGCGCCCCACAAGCCTCAAAAACGTTGCGCCCCAAGAGGAAAATTTAGAAAATTTGCGGACATGCGGTATAGGGAGCAGCCGGGGTCCTGATGCAGACCGAACCGGACCATAGCAGCACTATTTGTAGGGGGTCGGGGATCCTTGGCCAGTATGCATAACTCACGTTCTACCATCCCCAGTATTGTATCAATAAATATGACACTATGGCCTCCCTGAACGGCATTTTTTAATTTAAATAGCGATTACTATTTACAACGTTCTGGCGAAGCAATCAAATTTATTGGCGATCGGTGACATGCACTCCTAAAAATACTGACATTCCAAACATCGAGATCACAAGAGAGATCCCGACCTTTGGAACCATTGGAGCATCGTGCCTGGTATCATTCGGGTGACATGTGTGAAGTACTGTCTAGGACGTTAAGCTTCACGTTGACAGCTCCGAAACGAGCTTACAAAACGCGTTGTGTCTTATCAGGTATGGTTAAGCATCACTCTGCCATGAACAGGTGGCGTGTGCTAGCGTTGCTTTCGTCATCTCCTTATGGCGGAAAAGTAATCGGGGTGCTGGATTTCCTGAGCTGCTTGATGGAGTCCATTGATGGAAAACATCCGATCGATAGTCGATTCAAGACCATCTCTAGCACTGAAATTTTTCAGCGCGACGGAATTACTCGATTTGCTACAAGTCATCTCGGCTTCGATGAAGAGCACGGCAACAATGACCAACCGGACTTTCAGAGGTTGGATCATCATCTGTGTCCTAACACCGATGCTCGGCTTCGACGTAGAGTACGTCAAAAACGACCGACCAGACATTGCTAATGAGTGGGTGCACAAGTATTGTGGGCTTTTGTGCGTGCAGCACGAGCATCATGATCGGGTGCGAAGTGCAAATGCATATCATTGCGAGGATTTGCTGGGCGTGGCTATAAGCGTCAGTAAATGAAATGTCTTAGATCTTGTTCAATGCGATGTCACGAATATAGAGGCAAAACTTGATTCAACGCGATACATTGTACAATTCGTAGCCAACACACGAGATACGGGCGACATTCTACAAGACCAGCGACTGAGTGACCCGGCATGTCAGGGTTCCAAATGAAGTTGCTACCAAATTCAAGTTACTAACCTCAGACAACAGATGTTTCAGTGCGCCAATTCCAAAGTTCCTTCCTCACGCCTTGGTGATCTTGTAATGTCCAGTGTTTGCATCCCGCGTGAGGTTCAAGGTGGTGGTCTCAGAAAGTTTGGCGAGATCCATCTCCCACAACATAGGGGTCTGAATTTCACCTCTCAAGATTTCGGTCTCTTGATAATCTGAGGTAACGTAGGCGCGCAGTGTGGGAGTGAACTGTGCGGTAACGTTGCTGTCGTCTCTGTGTGCTGCACTGTGAGCTCCCTGGGAGAGAAATAGGGGGATGACGACGGACCCAACTTCGTTGAAGTACAGCATCGGCGTAGGCAACAACTGTCCAGAAGTCATAAACCCTGGAGGCGAAATTCACCGAGGTTAACTAAAAGGAAAAAATGGCGGGTCACAAACCTATTGCCAAGTCCTCCTTCGCCCCAGCGTCATTGATGGCCTTCACGTAACCAGCGGTTCCTTCCTCAGGAGACTACACGGGTTATTCATGAGTTGTTGAGACAGACGGATGACAAACAAACTTACAGAGAACTTGAAGACGTTACCGGTCTTGGTCAAGATGGTTTGTTGGCCGACCTGCATGAATACTTGCATTGGTGCTAGGAATCGCAGGGTGGGTGGAGAACCGCTCACATTGATCTGGACAGCAGTTGCAGCGCCAACGACACTCCCATGTTCGACCTGTGGTTTGGTGAAAGCGAGCCTATAAGTTGGATCAGCAATGTTGATGAGCACAATTTGCATCCTGAGTCTTACTGGTTTCTGTAGGTCGCTTTCATCTGATACGGGCCTGGGACGAAGGTCATGTGTAAGTGACTTCTACGTAGTAAAGATGTGGGTACACCCACCCTCATCTCCGAATGTGCTGACCCTAAAATATTGCAAGGTTTGAATTAATCGCAGGCGAAATCGAGGGTGCTCACCTCCAGACTACGGGGGAGTGGTCGCCCACGCCAGGCACCGGGCCATTGAAAGTGAGCAGAAGATCCGACTGTTTTCCGAGGTCGTTTCTGGGAGACGACGGGGTAAAAAGGTAATGATAACGGCGCGATATCGCTGCAAAAGGCACTCACGACTGAAAAATCAAGTTTCTGACGAAGGCGTCGTTTGACATTGTTTGAGACTGTACAACACAAAGTGCGGTAGATAATGTGCGTGGAGTGTAGAGTTTCGAGTCCTGCAGTTAGTAGCCCAGCAAGGCTCTCTTTTATAGGCCTGCGGCGCATCGAGGCCTGGGAGAGATCTCTAGAAAATGCACCTACCCCATAGCAGGTTGCGTGTCGCATTAGCAAACATTCCTCGTAGGCGAAATTGCTTCTCGGATTCCAGGAATGTTTGCGTAAATTCTTTTGCGATGGAAGCAATCTCCAGTCGTGCTGCCAGATTAGCAAACATTCCTGAATTTACTCAACATCATGATTCCTTCCGCACTTCGAGCGATGTCGAAGAATGTGGCCTGCGCGACAGTGACTCCTAGTATGCTGGCATTCTATTACAAAATAATTTACCAAACATTCATTTGAGCGATTTCGGCTGCAAGGAATGTTTGCTGACCTGGCAGCACAACTGGAGATCACTTCCGTTGCGAAAGAATTTACACAAACATTCCTGGAATCCGAGAAGCAATTTCGCCTACGAAGAATGTTTGCTAATGCGACATATGAGGGGCACTATGAGGGGCACCGCTAGACAAAATTAAACAAATAATTGCATGGTGAAATTCAAAATTACAGGCAATATGAACTGCATACGCTGGGCTTGGTCGTCGTGTTACGATAGCCCTCTACACACAGATTAGGAACCACACATGGTTATGTGAAGAACAGAGGCATTGCTTACGGTTATCGGCACTGGTGACACAGGCAAGTAGTGTTGTTCCGAGGCACATTCTGTCATTTGCTCAATTAGAGTAATGTAGCATGCGGACATTTTCATGCCAGCCGAACGTATCACCATTGAAAACAGTCTGCAAAGTATGATAGATCATCTGGATGATGCAGCTCGTAGTCAGTGGACCCACCAGACGCTCCACCAATACAGGCATCTTATGTGGTGCCGACTGGGCGACCAGGACGCCCCCGTATCGAAATCGAGCCATCTATTCTAGCACCTGCTATTGAGCTTCACGGTCCGACACACCTTGCAGCGGTATTTCAAGTATCAGCACGAACTGTGCGTCGCCGTGCCTTGGAGTATGGCTTAGTAGAGCCAGGAGCCCCAGTGTATGTCGATTATGAAGCTGAAGATGGGACTGTGACGCGATTTTACACATCATCAACCGCTTTGACTAATTCATGAGCACTAGCTCGACAACGGTCTCGGGGAGAATTTAGTGATACCCATGGCTGCAATTAATACCAATAAGCCGTGCTGTTGTTGAAGTTGTCTTGCATCATGCTTCGTAGTGCGCTTAGCGTCCTCGCCGTCGTGTGCCACTAGTGGCATACAGCGAGCAAGCGTGGGAAACAGCGACGAGACACCCGACATCCTTGGGCTCAACAGTCTCGTGTGGAATTGGCTGTAATTCAACATAAGCTGTATTAATCACATGGTGAGTACAGTTAGAGTTATGGTCATGTCGAAGCAGAAGCAGGAGTCAAGGTCAAAGTTAAAGTCAAGGTTGATGTCGAAAGGAGCCACCTTCCAAATTCAGTAAGATCTAAGTCGAAATCAAGTGCGACAAGTTCAAAGCCAAGCTCTTGAATTTTGTCCAGTACGGGCCTCATAAAAAATGCAACGAGCCAGAGGAACTAAGTTTTCAACATGCATCCACCAGGAATATTGAGCTTTTGCCCACAACGTAGTACTACGCGGTGACAATGATGAACAACTTTCCCACAGTTGAGCTCACTCAGCAGCACTCAGCATCAAACTAGTGTGCCTGTTTGCCATTTGGCGTCTCAGTATCAGCTTCTTAGTCCATCATACCACAAGATATGTCAGAGAGATCATCGCGAGTCGCCGTTGTCATGTTATTTAAGTTTGAAAGCTCACTGATACTTTCTCCGGTGTTGATAAGTTCACTCGACAGCTGCAGGGTTAAGCACCCTTGCTGAGCGCTGAGCTTCCTCACCACGGTGGCGAGAGATCTACTGTTACTCTTCTCTCAGCTTCACGATACCCTCCATCTTCTTCGACATAACACCTGTCTCCAAGTCCCAAAGACGAAGCGTCTTGTCGTTCGAGGCTGTAACCATCCGTCGTTTATCGGAGGAACACTGCGACTGCATTTACGCCTTCTTCCATGGCGTTCGAACTCTCGCAGGGGTGCACCAGTGCATACATTACCCGTCGCTACCTGCCGCTACCCATCGCTTAACCCGTTACCCGTGCCAATCCCTGACTTCACTGACACCCGTTCTGCCGCAGATCAGCCTCGCGCAATTCGTTTTGGGGCGGCGGACTCATTTTCAAGATATCAAGGGCGCCCTATCAATAGAAGCATTTGATTCTCTGACTCCGTTGCACTGGAGGTCCGATTTACTCGACTTTGAAACTCAATATTGGGGACAATTGGACGGATGAGTGGCGTCCTGGACCATTATGCTCTAACTTTGAATACTAGTATGCTGGCATTTCTACTACAAAATAATTTACCAAACTTTCGTTCGAGCAATTTCGCCTGCGAGGACTGTTTGGTATTCTGGCAGTACAACTGGAGATCACTTTCGTTGCAAAGAATTTACGCAAACATTCCTGGGATCCGAATTCGAGCAATTTCGCCTACGAGGAATGTTTGCTAATGCGGCACGCGACCTGCCATGGTGTAAGTGCATTTTCTAGAGATCAGCCCACATCTCTCCCAGGCCTTAATGTGCCCCGGGCATATTAAAGACAGCCTTGTTGGGCTACTAACTGCAGAACTCGAAGCTCTTCAATCCACACACAATATCCACCGCACTTTGTGTTGTACAGTCTCAAACAATGTCAAACGACGCCTTTGTCAGAAACTTGATTTTCAAGTCGTGAGTGCCTTTTGCAGCGCTATCGCGCCGTCCTCATCACCTTGTGACCCCACCGTCTCCCAGAAACGACCTCGGAAAACAGTCGGACCTTCTTCTCACTTTCAATCGCCCCATGCCTGGCATATACGAGGACTATTTTCCTGTAGTCTGGAGGTAAGCATCCCCGGTTTCGCCTGCGGTTACTTAAAACCTTGCAATATTTTAGGGTCCATACATTCGGAGCGGAGGGTGGGTGTACCCACATCTTCACTGCGCATTAGCCAGCTTACACATGACCCTTGTCCCAGGCGCGTACGCTATGCGAGCGACCTACAGCGGCCAGTAAGACTCAGGATGCAAATTGTGCTCATCAACATTGATCCAACTTATAGGCAATTTTCTTTCACAAAACCAAAGGTCAACGATGGGATTATCATTGGCGCTTTAGCCTCCGTCGATATCAATGTGAGCTGGTCTCATCTACTCTGCAATTCCTAGCACCAATGCAAGCACAGGGCCGCCAACAAACCACCCTGACCAAGGACAGCGGCGCCTTCGAGTTCTCTGTAAGTCTGGCTTTCATCCATCTTTGTCTTAACAGCTCACGAATAACCCTTGCAGGCTCCTGTGGAGGCCAGTTACATGAAGGCTATCAATGACACTGGGGCGAAGGTGGACTTTACATTTGGTTTGTGATCCGCTATCTTTTCCTTTTATTTGACCTCAGTGAATTCCGCCTCCAGACTTTAAGACAACCGAAGCGTCGTTGCCTACGCCGATGTTGTACTACAACAACGTTGAGTCCGTCATCTTCCCTCTATTTCTCCCCAGGGAACTCACAGTGTAACACAGAAACAAAAGTAGCATTACCCCCGCGGTATGATCTAACGCTGCGCGCCTACGTTACCTCGGGTTATACAGAGGGCCAAATCTTGCAAGGTGAAATTACAGCCCCTTTGTTGTGGGAGGCGAATCTCGTCGAACTTTCTGAGACCACCACCTGGAACCTCACGTGGGATCCACTCACTGGACGTTACAATATCACCAAGGCGTGAGGAAGGAACTTTGGAATTGACGCACTGAAACATCTGTTGTCTCAGTCTGAGGTTAGTAGCTTGAATTTGGTAGCAACTTCATTTGGAACCCTGACATGCCCGGTCACTCAGTCGCTGGTCTTGTCAAACGTCACTCGTGTCTCGTGTGTTGGCTACGAATTGTACAATGTATCGCGTTGTTGAATCAAGTTTTGCCTCTATATTCGTGACATCGCATTGAACAAGATCTAAGACATTTCATTTACTGACGCTTATAGTCATGCAATCAGTAGAATATGCTAACCGTGGTCAAACCTTCGTGCAGTCACCAGCAACTGCTACTGGACCCTTATAACCCACTGCATCCCATCAGTGAACCCATGAGTTGTTGACATTAATATTGTCGTATTCAGCGCTCACTGCGTGCTTAAAATATAAAAGTCTGGCAACGACGGATTACGGAGATATGAATCCCCTTCAACCCTCCTTATGGACTACTTCGGGTTCGAGACCTATTATTATCGACAAACATTCGACTCCAAAGGAGACCACACCTTGGTTGAGCGCGTTGTGCAGTTGAGGTATTTCATCAGAAAATCAACCTTCCTTCATACCTACTTTGAAATTGCCGTAACTTAGGCAGGACAAGAAGCTAAGCTCTCTGACGTTCGCGTGCCCCCGCAGGAGCCGCGAGTTGGATGGCCAAACCTCTCCGCCTCGTTCATGAGGCACAGAATTGAACCACGGCGTCTTTGTTCCTTCTAAGCTTATGTTTTGGGATGAGAATGATTCGTTGACGCCGTCGGACGATATGCCCATCGTTCAAGTGTCCATCGAGAGGTCTGATGACCCCGAACAAAACTGGGCGGTCGAAAAGGTCTTGTCGAAATTCTGGTTTGTATCTGGGTCCAAATTTGACATTCGTGCTTTTATATCTGACAGTTCGTATCTTGATAGTGAAGAGGGAAATTTCGTTTTAGCAGGCGGTCTGACCATCCACAAATCTTCATGATCGAAAGCATTTTGTAGAGAAATAGGCGTTTTCCGACGTGAAGATGTTTGACCAGGCAATATTATAATAGTGGCTACATCCCAGTCCCAGGTTTATCCCGCATTTGCTATCTCATTCCACCGGCATCGTTCACGATATATTCTTGACAAACGGAAGCAGTCGTTGTTCGAGTTCATGAAGCACGCTGGTGCACCCTCTGCTGAGCATTTTGCTCCGTTGTACGACGCGGCAGGTGCAGGCTGAGGGGGCGTGCAGTTTTCACCGCCAGCTTACGCTACTCAGATGATTCCATTCGGTGTTTGATGCTATACACTTGATTTGTTCTAGAAGTTAGGATATATCGCGATATGTTAATCTTACGTAATGAACTCGAGCAACTCGAAAACCCAACGAATGCCAGGGAATACCATTACAACAACGAAACAGAAAAAGAAAGGTGTATATTCATCAAAGCCGGTTATCTCCAGCAAATGACCATATTCTGATGTCTCCATCATCGCTACCAGAGATAATCTTGTCCTCACCAAGGCCCAAACATGTTACAGCGCCACGATGTCCGACCAATGTAGCTGTGCATCGGCCTTCCTCGCGATTCCACACCTGAAAGCGGATATTTAAGTTTCGAGGCATATGATTACTCAAGAACAAGACGGACCTTGATAGTACGGTCATGACTGCCACTAATCAACCGCAGCTTATCACTTGCTACTGCCCAGACACCTTCAATGTGGCCGAATAGAGTCTGGGTGGCTTTTGCCGTATCAATGTCCCAAACCTTGATAGTGTTATCAAGGCTCCCAGAAATGAGCACCGGCCTTTTAGCACGTTTCCGAGTGCTACCTGCCAGCACTTCCCTAGCGACACGATCTAGGCTCTGGATGTCCTCCATACTCTCGCCATCAGCATCGTGAGTAATGACCGTGCAAACTTCAAATGGGTTCGTTGCGTTCCCAACTTGGGCGACATGGGCCATGTTATTATCCGCAATGCGCCGCTCTTGGCGGCTGACGCCTTCGTCACAGCGCTCGTCCACCTGCAGCAGTTTCAGGCTCTGCACTTGTCCAACGTGTCCCATGAACTGGCGCACGCACGTCCGCCGTGTAAGGTCCCACAGGCGAATGGTTCCGTCATCTGAGGCCGAGAACAATAGCGTGCCTTGACATATCCTTGGTTCACTGTCCGATCCACAGGCCATCTCAACATCCGCTGGTTCTTCAGACTCCCATAACCGCACGGAATTAACCCAGTCACGGTGCCCACGGAGCGTGAACACTTCACCCGTGCGGAAGTTCCACACCTTAACAGTGGTATCCACACTCCCGCTGGCAAGCACGTTGGAGTCGAAGTTGAGACAAACAACACCCTCCGTATGCCCCTCGAGTGTACGTATGCACTCCCCACTTCTCCAGTTCCACACTCGAATGGTGTGATCCATACTCCCTGTGATCAACTTCGCCTCGTCGAACTGTAATGCCCGCACAGCACGCGTATGTCCACGGAGGCAGCGTACCTCGAGACCGGTCTCGATGTTCCACACACGCACAGTACGGTCGTACGAGCCCGTGATGAGGATCGGGAAAGAAGGATGCTGCAAGGTCTCATCAAACTGGAGACACATGATACCGTCTGTGTGCCCACGTAGCGTCCGGACTGAACATCGCCCTCGGCGCCAATTACGCTCGACTGATAAGCGCTCGGAATATACATCCTTCCAAGGTCGTGTGAACGGCAAGGCGTCGGGTATTTCGGAAACGAACAAGTCAGGAGTATGATGAGGTGGGAATGAAGGAGGAGACGACGACGGAGACGCGGAGTTCATACGGCGTTTTCGTTCGAGGATAGGCAGCCCCCATCCACACTTGAGACATTTTTGCCCGATGTGCTGTTCACATATTCCGCGCCATAGGACGTCGTCATCGGCTAGGCTTTTCCACTGCTTGCTTACCTGAGCAGCGCGACAAAGAGAGGTAGCGTCCAGACACGCAAGGACTCTGAGCGATACCTCGCGGGGAAGGGCAGTAAATGGGTCAATGCGAATTAGCTGACCAAGTTGCTCCGTCAGTAAAGAGAGCTGAGAAAAACAGCACATGGTGAGGATGCCCTGGAGAATGAGTTCCCGCCTGGGATGTGATGACGAGGAGAAACCGGACCAGATGGCATTGATAGCTTCTCGCTCCTGTACGGGGAGAGCATCAAGAGCCTGTAGAACTCAAATCAGCAGCTGACCCATTCATCGGCTAATGTCAGACACACCTGCTGAAGCTTTAAGTTGGTGCCCTCGTCCGCCATTCTCTGATGGCGAACACATAGTTTTCTCTGAGTGGTTGAAGTAGTATACATCTCAATGTCTGGGGTTGTTGAGAACGGAGATGAACCGGCAGAAGAAGGTTCAAAATTTGAGAAAGGTGAGGGAGATCGATTATGGTCTAGATCAGGAGTTAGGCCCGAAGCGAGACGGGGAGCAGGCAAGGTATCGCATTCATATGATCCAGTTGTTGAAGTCATCATGAGTGAGAGAGTGAAGGATTAAATAACAATCTCATGCCGCAGCCTGTTAATCGTGTCGAATAAAGTCAGACTTGTCGAGATTCTGCACATATTGCTACATCTCACGCAACATCACGCAACCTTACCAAATGTGTCACGTGTCACATCATAATATCTCGTGTCACGCAATTTCAGGCACAAGCTTGAAGCAGCAACAAAACATCTGCTCGACGACAGGCATAATAGTAAACATCATGTGTACAGTGGTACAGTGGTACTGAACGAACCGTGGAAAATCAATTCAACAAAAATATGACGTGAACACGATACAGAATCAATACAACAGACAGGATACACGCACTCATCGATCAATATTATAGGATACGCAGAAATCAGATACTAGCCTCCTTCCTCTCAATCAATCAAGCGTGATCTTAAGTTGATCCAGAGGTATCGGCACAAAAGTATCCAAGTCGATCGACCGTGAGCGTAGCTCAGCCTCGCAGTGTGGCGGAACCAGGAGTCGGTTTAAGTCTGGTCGCACCGACAATTCTGTCATGAACTGGTCAGCGGCCATTGACATTCCAAACACTGCTGTCAATACCTTCTCGTGTAAAGTCGAATAAACGAGGAAATTCCTTCCCGTTCGGCATCCTTGCTCCCTCCACTCGTAGTTCGTCAAAGAATGGGTGCACCATGGCCTCTACTGCACTTAAACGTGCCCCCGGCGTATATTCCAGTAACTTCGCAACCAAATCAATCGCTTCCGGCGCAGTGCGTGGTCGGAATACCTGTTGTACGTAAGTACACGAGGCAACAACACCACAAAACTGCGGTGATACCTTGGAGAATGGGTGAGGCTTGATTTGAGGAAACTTGTGCTCCATGTAATTTGGATTCATCGTCTTAATTTGTTCTCGTGACGGCGTCCCAAGAACCTTGATGATCTCCACCAACTGATCGATGCCACTCTCCCCAGGGAACAGAGGTTGGCCTAGCATCAGCTCTGCCATCACACAACCCGTCGACCATATGTCTAGAACAGCGTTACTCCCTCCCACAAACAGTACAGAATAATATTGTTACCCACCAATGTTTGTTGTGTAGTTGGTAGCACCGAAAATAAGTTCAGGTGCTCTGTAGTACCTCGAGCAAATGTAACTAACATTTGGCTCTCCAGCGACGAGGATTTTTGCTGAGCCGAAATCGCACAAATTTAGAACGCCCGTAGCAGGGTTCAACAGGAGATTCTGAGGTTTAATATCGCGATGGCAGATGCCCACTGAGTGAATGTAGGCAAGTGACCGGAGAAGCTGATACATGTACAGCTTGATTTGAAGCATCGGCATAGGCTGCTTCAACTTTGTGTAATGACGGCTGGCGCGGTAAACGGTGTCTGGGACGTATTCAAGAACAAGATTGAGGTAAACTTCGTCCTTCTAAGAGTAAAGCTGAAATCAGCGCCAAGACGAGAAGTGGGCGAGATTTTTTCAAACCTTTTCTCCATTGGAGTAGAAGAAAGCTTTGAGGTCCACGACGTTTGGATGTGATACAAGTCTCATGATTTGTAGTTCACGATTCTATTCGCGCGATATCGATGATATCACACCAACAAAAACCGTTCCATCAGCATCATCTTGAAAAGCAGTCCACATCACGACCAGCGCAGAAGCGCAGGGTGACAAACAATAAGGATTACGTACCTTGAATCGTTTGTCCTGAAGGACTTTCTTGATGGCTATATCCTCTCTGTCCTTTGACTCTCCTACGAGTTTTGCCTGGTATACGACTCCAAAAGAGCCGTTTCCAATGACTTTACAATTTGTGTAGGCAATCTCCCTCTGTTCTGATGTTTTACCGTCTGTTGCGACGACCTTGACAACCTTGTGGGGATCGTCGATGGCTATTTGAGTGGAAATGTCATCAGATGAAGATGACATAGACATGATGGAGACAGAAGGAGGCAATGAATAAAAACGGGAAATGACGGGGAAAGAATGACAATTACAAAAGAGACATGGCGACCAAATTTGGATGTAGAAAAGTGTAGAGGTTGATTGAGAGAGCACGCACGAGATATCTTAACACCGTTTATTGGAACGTTGGATGCCATTTGTGAAAAAGAGCTGCTCCTCGCAAGAAATCGCACGTGTTCTTGGAAATCGGAAGGAGCAAGTGGCACGACTAGTAGCGAGCGCCTACTTGATGTTGGTGATGCGGCAGTACTAAAGCAATTGATGCAAACTCGCAGCTAAAAAAAATAGCAAAAGAGTAGGGGTACTAAAAGTTAGTGCTGGAAATGTTAACGAAGGCTTGTTGGGAGCTATATCGTTGATGGGAAGAAGAGAAGGTGAACGACCAGGAGAAAGGGTGACTTTAGATCCTGTGACCCCAATCATGCTCGACTGCCAAGCAGACGCAAACATCCACTTGAAGTTTAACGTTGTCTATTGATCACTACTTCAACATGGAAAGCTCAATTTTTTTGGATTCAAGTTCTGTAGATTAATATCGCTCGACTCTCATCAATATTAT
The DNA here is from genome assembly GCF_016647625.1 of Suillus subalutaceus. Classification (NCBI taxonomy): domain Eukaryota; kingdom Fungi; phylum Basidiomycota; class Agaricomycetes; order Boletales; family Suillaceae; genus Suillus; species Suillus subalutaceus. Next base: position 58,031 of record NW_024540356.1, on the reverse strand, counting down.
GTGCCATATCCTCTATAACTCGACCATTCGTGTTCGTTTCCCAGACTGAGCTGTTACGGCGGCTCTTAGGACCCTGCATACACAGCCCGACAGCCCGAATCTCAACCTTAGCGTCCCAAGGCGCTACTGAGAACCGCACTCAGATTTCTGCACTCCGGAAGCAGCTTTTGATGCCATCAATGCCTCCAGCGAATCCATTAAATTCACAGCATGGTGGCATTTGTGGCATCCTTTTCAGGGTATGTCAACTTGAGTTTTTATGCCAACTTGCGCTCCTCCGTTATGTTTGGACTCATCTTCGGTCTCACATTCCGAAGCATACAAATTAGGCAATTCAGGGGTCACTACATCGATGCTGTCCACGCGTGATAGGTCTGTGCGTCGACCAATGTCTCAGACCCCGTTATCGCAGCAGTGGCGCTGGCACATGACCGCGGACTGTATGTCACATGTGGTCCCGCTCACGGGTTCTACTTAACAAGGCTTTGTTTCCTGATAAGCCTGCCTGTCACGTAAGCTGGTCTGGACCTATAGTCTATTTCTTGATGAACCTGGCAGTACGTAACGTGGGTACTCCGCACAGCCCGTTTCATTCAAATACCGCGAGTTTTCCGCAGATATCAACCCACAAGATATGAAACACAAAGAGACGCTAAGTTAAAGTTCGCGGATGCGGTATTTAACTGCCATTATATTGATTTTTTAATCAAGGTATCGTTTCGTTGGTTCAATAATGTCGGCGTTCCACGATGGCTTCGATTTGCCAGGACTCCGTATCCTTCGCATGAACCTTGGTTGACTAGCCTCGGGATCACGGTGCGTACAAACCATCTCAGCGGACGTTAAAGTGGCTCATATTGAACATATCGATCATACAGTGATTCCTTGCAAAGTTCGCGTTGCTCAAAGGTAATAGGTCTCAGATTCAGAAAATGAAATCCTTTATTCAAGGATAGAAGCTCAAAGGCTCCACTTTTGATGCAATTTTTGGTGCATAAGTCTGCCCACTTTCATGATGTCAGAGTACCCTCAAGGTCATATTTTACACAAGGAAAACGGCAACGATCAACTTCAACTAAACATCCAATATGGTATTTGTTTGGTCAAACCCCCCGACCACTGCTGCTTGATAGACGCACTTTTCAAATGTTCTCACGGTCTGTTAGACCCGCTTTCGTTGGATGAAACCCATCTCTGAGACCTGCCTCTCCCTAGGGCCTCCCCCTCAACTTCCTAAGAGGTATAATAGTATCCTCGCAAGTCACCCTATGGATTCGTCCGTTATCATTAGGAGGGTAGGTCCTGGCGGTCTTAGAGGTCTTGCTGAGAGCCCCTTGTACGTTCAAGTACCAAGCTTCTCCCGCCGACACGAGTCGGTATGATGACCCTCTCGTATCCTCCCATCATTTGTGTTACTATTTATGTTATTCAATCGTTTGATGTTTATGTTTGGTGAGATCCCCATAGATTCAAGTTTTCCAATGCACGAAAATATCAAAGTCTGGCGGGTGTGATTATCCATATTCCTGCGGAAAATTCTTAGCGTTCTGGAGGATGTTCTGAACAAGACAAAAGCAGGCTATGCAGCCGCTATACTGGTACTTGACATTGACATGATAAAATATAGCAGCTACCAAATAGGGTTGTATCAAACTTGGGTATGAACGTTCCCGCTCACCGTGACTAAAGTGACCAAGTAAATCCGATGCAGGAGAGCTATCCCGAGTGTTGAAATCGCTCTCTGCGCGAACCTCACTGGATCCGGAAATATCTGGAGGTGGGAAACCACCAGGGTGGCGGGAATGACCGAAATCGTGTTGGTACAAGGCATCGCGGGGGGTGGAGAGAGTCGCGATCGACAATTGGAGTTACTTCAGGACCTCGCGATGACACACGTGGTAACATTGGTCGTGTAGGTGCAGAGGGTAGTGAGAATTACCACGGGAAGGATGACGGAGGTCATACTGAACATCATCCCGTGGGTCATACTGAACATCCGAGGGTCATGAATAGCACCACGAGGGTCGTGAACAGGCTCGCGAGGTTTGTATACGGATGGGCAATGCCGTCGGTCAGCATGACTCGAGCTCGACGGTGGATCAAACCACTCACAGTCTGTCAATGGATCGGATGATTTTGATCAGGCGTGAGGCTGTCAGGTAATGAATGAACAGACTTACGCCCTGACGATAGGACAGCGATTGCTCCGATGAGCAAGGTGGTAGGTCGATAGAGGATGGATACACTCACAAGCTGTTCGGTGTTGGTTCGGTGCCGTACAACTCAAGGAGGCTGCCAGGAGTGGCAGGGGGTAGTAGCCAAACAAATGCTATTTTCGTCAAGTTGATCACCGCCTTTCAACTTGGCCTGATCACTCAACCAAACTCTACCAAACTCCTCCGTCATCACATATTTCTCAACTCATCCGCAGTATACAGCCCAGTACCCGGCGTTACAGAAGGAAGTGATTCACGTGTAGGTTGCATCCCGATCTCCCACTATTCACGTGGACAGGTTGAGGCCTACATAACTTCCGATGATCGGACGACGGAACTTCAAGTCAGGTATACCTCCGTGGCGACCCTTCGTTCTACGTTCAACGCATCACCGTGATGCTAAGTCAGGGTATGTTTTTTTCGTGGCGATTCAACATTCAGATTCATCGAACAACCCTGATACGCAGTCACTGCTACAGGTGGTATTGAAAAACGCCCGGTTTTTCTCGGTCACTTCAAGCTCCGAGGGGCGCCTAGCCCCTATCGAGAGGCTCGCGGATAATCCTTGATGCCTTATCTTCGTTCCTATTACAGTGGGAATGTCGTATCATGAAACCGGGGGCTGTCGTGATCGATTTTCAAAATTTGTCCCTGCACAATCAGCTATGATACATCATGTAAGTAGGCAGGTTGGAAGGCTTTTCCATGTCGTCACAAATCAAATATAACTACATACTCCCCTGCCCATACTTACTTGGGCTTCAATGCAGGTAAGCTGCGTGATCGAAGAAATCGGTAAAAGTGAGGATTAACAGTCGGTTACTTTAGGCATACTGAAGAGACTCAAACACATCCGTCGAACTCCATTAAGCGAGAAAGCATGGCCAATCTTTTACCTCATTCATTCATTCAAGATGTACACGGCATTGTAACACCTCTGCACAACCTGCCCCCGCTAGTGTACAGCAAGGTGGGTTAAATGAATTAAAACGCGGCATTTTTATCGATGATAAAGTGATTAGATAATAGCTACGGTGCCATGCGAACGAGGATACCACCTCCTTCTAAACCTGATTGCTGTGTCGACCCGTAACTTGGCCGGCGTAGTCTGCACATGCGTGCATTCCTTGTGCGTGATGTAGGACGAGGCGAATTGTAATCCCGCATCGATTATGAGCGTCCATTGACTCTTTAAGGCAAACGATCGCCGTGCCTTGCCCGCTACTCCAGTCACACCATCCTCCGACCGACCTTTAATGAAACCTGGGCCGTTGAACACGGGGAATTTTACCCACGTGAAAAGTTGGGGTGCTCCAAATCATGGGTACTTAGTATTCTATCTGGCAAGCAGGCCCTCCACCGCGTTTTCAGAATTTCTGGCTTGTAGGCGCCTTTCCGTCTTTAAGAACGCGAGTGATTGGAGACAGCAAACATTCATACCACCTCTGTAACCATGGAAATCCCCGTAAGCTCTTTCTACGAGATCCCCGCTTCTTGAACTCATTGCCCTCTTCAGGATGTTTACGCGCCTCGTAATGAGGATGATGCTGAGTCGCAATCCGTGACCTCCGTCGCTCTGGATGACGGTGACCAACTTCCTTTTGAAAGGTTTGTCCTCAATCGATTGTCGTCGGGTTTCATCTCATGCTGTTTCTAACAGTTTCGACGATTCGTTCTGGCCATTGCCTGAGTATGAACACGATGACCCCTTGATTAACGGGCTGCAGACATATTTGCCGCAGCCTGCGTACGCACTGCCTGGCGAATACGCTGTTGGTGATTTAACGGGCTTCCCTGTGAACAGCCACCTTCATCAGAACTTCATGCGTAATGAGGACCATCATGCACTGTTATCATTCGGCAACGAATGGTTCCAGCACGAGTCCATTTCAGGGCTTGTTTTCCCCATCCATGACGCAGAAGGCAATCAACATGTCTATAGCTCATTTTCGCCGGCGAATAATGGACAAGGTCAGGTGTTCTAATTCAGAGCAGTGTATTGAGTCTAATGATAACTATTTTGCAGATTCCATGACCGTTTTGGAAGATACCCATGTCTCGAGTGCAGATGACCCCCACCATCCAGCCATTGTTGGTGGTGATGTGATGGACAACGGACCGGCGCCTCCTCTCACACCATCCGGTGGCCTTCGGTGTCAACACTATGTGCAAGGTCAACCCTGCGGGGTGCTGATCGAAGGCGGAGTCTCTGGCATCCTGGAGCACTTTGCTTGCAGGCACGTTCGGCCCCGCATTTCCGCGAGCGCAAGATCCGACCGCCCCTTGAAGTTTTGGATTTGTCGCTGGGGCGGCAGATGTGACACCCGCATTCGTAAGGGGGGCCTTAAGAGGCATGTTCTTGGCCACCTCGTCCGGTGGAAATGTTCTACTTGCCCGTTGACATACTCCCGAGATGATAGCGCGCGGAAACACGCCAAGGATTGTGGAAATGGCAGGATCTTCATGCAGGTGCGGTCGGAGGTTCGTTCACGACAGTTGTAGGAAGGGGGAAGAAATCCATATACAGCTCCCTCGGTATACTTATGAAGAGGAATTCTGGGAATTCTTCTGGTTTAAAGTTCCGGTTTATTTATAGCTCGAGCCCAGAGCCCATCAAGTCTTTGCATATGTGCGCGGATGCCTTGTACCTACTATACTTACGACGAATGTTCGAGTTGTTCGCTTCCTAATTCAAATCTGTATTGAGTCCTTTAGAAGCCCACAAATCCTTTCGATCGCGGCTAGTCATAGTGACATGCGACCTCAACTTAGCAGCAACATTAGATATACTAGAAGCCAGGACCCACAGTGCTTTGTTACTCACCGTGACAAGACCTATAACAGGCAGTCACGTTCGGGACACCGTGCACCTTGTTTTTCTACCCAAGGGACGAGTTCACTGGATCATTGCTCTTCCAGATCTACATCCCCATCATGATACTCGAAGGAACGTGTCCGTGCAGTGCGGCCGATCAAACACGTCGAATGGGCTGTCTCTATCACCAGTGAGGCATTGTTCATCCCTGAGTACAATAATTAAACTTCGAAAAAAAATCATGCATTTTTTCAAAACATATATCCGGGAAAGTATCTCTGTCTAGTGACTAATAGAGCCATTCATCGGTATTGATATAGGAACGTTGCTCTGATCTTCGAGCATCTCTTCATCTCGCAAATCAGGTATGTACGCACCATGACCGAATAGGGATTCCTCATGACATGAATGAGGAGTTTGGATGCACACCATGCGATTGAACGAGCCGTTGCATACTTGGAGACCGGAGGTTCCTGCAGCGATGACAAGTCACACCATACATCGAATGCTGCCAGGTCTTGATCGAGTACTTGACCCTCGAGTTACGTTTCGCCTCGTAAAAACTGCATGTTCGTCCTAGAATCATATATTGCTTTGTCATGGTTCGTGTGATCAAGGCGTCAACATGTTCCTCACCTTATTCGACAATCCAGTCGAGAAGTCGCAGTACAGATCGTTGAACGTTGCCTCTGTCGCAGGAAAAGGTAGGGATATTATGCCTCCTTAGTTATCCCGATCGAGAAACTACTCTTCCTCGCCCGCAAAATATCAGTTCGACTTCGTACGATGAACAGCTTTCACGATCACTGATAGCTGTATCAGCGAAACGTGACGTGCCACAGTGTTAGTATATGAAGTATAATAACACGGGGGTGCACGAAGTCCAGCAGCCGTGTGACGCTGACTGAGCGCGGTGGTTCTGGATGGTGCAGTAATAGGCCAACCGAAATCAATTCCAGTCGGCTATCTAAGTTGCATCTAGAGACTAGATGCCGCATGAGTGTGTTATAGGAGTGCTGCGATTGGAAGGAAGTGATAAGCGCCCCATAAAAATCAGACCATATCCCATTCAGGGGTCGAACGCGATGTGCATAGAAAAGAATCTGAGTCGCCTACGATTGTGGCCCAAACCGATTGGCACCCGCATGCCATGCTCCATACACGCCCTGTGACCGTCAGATCTCTGAGCCGAACGCACATACAATGATTGCGGCCTTCTGATAAAATGCCATTGATCCGACTTTCTGATGGCATAAAGTCATAAATCAGAAATGTTCGGAGAAGCTGTCGAACGTACCCTGGCAGACCCTGGGGTACCGTAAAAAAATTAGTAACAGAGCTGGGCGTGGCATAGGATAAACAAACTTAGTTCCACGTATGATAAGCCGGCAATACTTTCCCCTCTGGATGTACCAGAAAAACTGATGGCATTGCAACAACCAACACACGATTAAGATTACTTACGGTTACGTTTATGACGTGTCCCTTCAAAATGACTCGCGCGTGTGTAAGGCGTGAAGTGGGAGCCTATTCTCCAAACCTGCGTTTTTTGCCTCTGCCGAGATCGCTATCACTGCCACCTCTTCCGAAGCCACCTCTATCCGCATCACCGCCACCTCTGCCCCGTCCTCTCCACTGACTTCTCCATCTTCCACGGCTCATTCCCCTGGGCGTCCCTCTGCCTCTCCCACGCCCTCTTCCTCTCGCTATCTCACCCACTTCAATCACTTCTCCTAGCAATACTATTTCATCATCCAGTTCCATTGCCACACCCGAAAATTCTTCCTCATTCAAATCAGCAGCAATGGATATACGCATGAAGTCGTATGCGACGACGGCTTCGCCACCTCCCCACGCTTCACTCGCTTGCCGTTCAATTTCGGCGATGACGGCGAAACGGGAGTCGTGAGGATTTTTGAGTTGTTTAGGAGCTGGAAATCTGTGATAAATGAGGAAATGAGTAGCAAGGCAGGAAGTGGGCATGAAGATGACGTTTAAGTACATAAGCAAGTTAAATGAGATCAATCTCAGAGCATGTGGTGTACTTACCTGCTACCAATATGATTCAGAACGACTTTCTGAGCTCCAATTTGTTTCGCAAATGTACCCGCCATTACCGGAGTAGAGTGACCCCTCGCCGCAACCTTGCTATCCACTTCGTCTTTGGTTCGTCGTGCTGATGGGTCAATTTGTCGAGAAATGTACGCATCTGTCGCTTCATGAATGAGGAGTGATACGGGCGTAGTTGTAGAGGACTGTATAAGCGGGATAATCGGTGATGCATCGTATGTATCACCCAGAATGACAAGTTTGCGATGCGGAGGGTTAGGCTCATGGAAGACAAAACCTATGCAAGGGTCTGTGCGAATTTATTCAGCACTAGCGTATAAGCAAAGTTTAATTTTCCCACCCCGATGTAGTATCGGTCCTGCATCAACTACAACCTCGCCGTAATAACCTGTGCCACTTGTGACACCTTTCCAGAACCCGTCGTCATCACAAAGGAAATTCTGACCAGGGCACTCGCTCGGATGAAGCACAGCAGGATCGCATGAAGTGGGTGTGTCGGACGATGTTAGCAGTTCATGGACTACGTAGCGCTCTCCTGTGTGGGTGAGAGTCATGGTAAAGATTGAGCGAACAAATGTACGGAGGCCAGCAGGACCGTAAAGCTCTATCTGGGGCTTTTAAGGGGTTAGTCATGGATATCGTACAAAGCTTTATAACGCACAGGACCGTCTGAGGGTGGGAGGTCACCAGAGGGAGCTATCAGTGGCGGGTGGAGGACATGTCTGAGGAAAGTGATTATTCCCATTACATGGTCAGCTGAAATGACACTAGGGTGAAGATGAGAATTCTACAAATCCGATAAAACAAACCATGCATATGAGTGACAAATAACTTGGTCACTTTGAGCGCTTTAAGGACTGGGTCTCCTTGGCCGCGATGCTGCATCTGAAATTGTCGCGCCGTCCCTTCTGCACAATCGACCACTGATTATGGCTAGTTAATTAAGTCAAGTGCTAGAGAAATAAAGCGTACTCCATAGCGAGCCGTCGCCCATGACGTCTGCGACTAAGTAATATTGATGGTCTCTGTAAGATTGACATGAAATGTCACAAAGTGAAATTTCATACCAAGGCTAGAACAGTTGCGAGAAATGGAAGGGCCACCACCGCTGGAGGTGCCCAAGAAAGATATATTCATGTTTCGTGCCATGGCAGTTCAGAGCAAGATTTGCATCCGTAACCGTTCCTACATTCACGTAAAAGGCAAGTGAAGTTGAGAGATTGTGGCTGACTTTGGACTGACTCTTGTTTGCAATCGAACCGTCAGTGCTATCGCAAAGCTATCGCGCCTATTGCGCTCATTTACTATCGTTTTGTTATAACTCACTGTCGTTCATTCAAGCCACTGTCATTATGTTCATGGACCCTTCTGCTCGTGTGCCTCACGTCTTCGTTATACCCCCCGAAGAAGAGCACTCGCAAAATCCTCCTTGGTGTTGTTTTGACGCAGACCTGCCTCCAGAAAATAGCAGATCCATCGAGGTGTCCTCTGCTAACCAGCCCGACATCTTATTCGATGTACCATTCTTGTTGCACGAGCCGAACCCACTCCCTCCTTCCATCATGAGCAGCCTAGTGCAAGCCCGGTGGTTGTCCCACAGTCCAGGAGCTCTACATCTAGCAGTAGGAGCGAGAAGCATCAGCACCCACATCATATCATCATCTCTTCCATGCACAATAATGATCTCATTCGCATTGCCCAGCATGATGTGCGAGATGACTCGGACGTGATCGAGGTCGTCAAGCTCAAACGTCCAAAGGACAATAAATCCAATCACACAGATCACGTCCCACCATCGTTGTCTAACCAACAGCCACAGTTAAAACGCTCAAAGACCTTCCGCGCTCGTGCATCCCGTGCTTTCCAATCCATAAAGAATGTCTCTCTCCCCCGTGGCAAGCAAAACGACTCCAAACCACATGTCAAGGACCTTTGGACATCCACTGAAAGCATGCCAGGCATCTTCAGAGGCGTTTTGCATTCCAGAGAGGATGTGTCACCAACGGCGAGTCGCAAGCTTTCGAGCCTCTTCCAGAAACAACCGTTTGGCTCCTCACCGGAGGGAATCCTCTCGAGCTCGACGACAACGTCATTGCCTTATCTCAAGGGCTCTGACACCACTCCTTCCATCGATGAGATCCGGCCCTCGTATGAGTTCATCGAGCGCCCCCTCACTCCCTGTGCACCCACGTACGACCATAGTCTTCGTCGTCCAGTGTCTTCAGCCGACTTTCAGCGAGCTCGTTCATCCGGGTTCAAGTCCAGCAAGGATTTGAAGCGACCTGTCTCATCACGGGATATTCAACGTCCAGAGAAAGACTTGCGTCCTGTATCTTCGGATGATTTCCAGCAAGACGAGCGCCCGACGTCACCCAGCCCCCCTTCCACCCAAAGATCACGCAAACGCTTTTCCGTTAATGAGCTGCACCGCCTTTTCTCCTTCTCTCCAGAACCTCCCTCTTCTTCCACAGTTCCTTCCACATCCACATCCGCGTCGACCTCGAGTACACACTCTTATCCCGATGTTCCATACGCCGCGGTGCATTTTGTTGATGATGATTACGGAAGGGAGATCGAGGGCAAGTATGGTTGCAGTCTCGACCTGCTTCATGGTGACGACGAGTTGCCCTCGCCCTCACGACCAAGGGATATTAGTTTTGAGTTGCGGCTTGACAGCTTGCACTTTGACTCGCTTTCATTCAACGCTGAGGACTTTGATGTGAGCATGAACTTGGGAACCTCAGGGTTAGGTATTCCACAACGGTGATATCCGCTTTTCATATGTTGTGAATATAACAATTGTTGCGGTTTTTCTGTGGAACACATACATATGATTCGTAGGCTGGGCCTCGTCGCGGCAGGTTTCATTGTCCATTGCATATTTATCTGTGCTTTATTTCACGACCTGTACGATGCCTCTCCACATTTATAACTCAACCATCCCTCTATATATGCCGACCTTGAATATTCTCCTATATTGCTGGACTCATAAGTATCAAAATGTCCTTATTCATCATTACTCGCTTTCCTGCTTATACATGGAATGTGACCGTGATGTGACACGTGACAATAATACAATTACACGACACCGTCCGACTGAGAATTTGTTCGCAAAGAACTTGTCCGGCTTCCACCACATCAATGCTCCAGCTTCAGAGAGCAACGCAAAAAGTACGAAACTTTGCCTTCCGACTTCTGCACTACTTACTGTCATTGTAGAACGTTGCACGGAGGTTGCATAAAGCAACTATCCGGCTCGGCGCGTGGAACTCTCACCGGGGGCTTGCTACGCCCTCAGGTCCATATGACGCCGTCGTTATTGGTGGAGGTAAGTTGCAGCAATTCAAAATGAATTGAAACTGATGAGTACCAAATTCACAGGTCCTGGTGGATATGTCGCAGCAATCAAGGCTGCTCAGCTCGGATTGAAGGTATTATTCGGATAACGGAACATGGACAAGCATTGACGATTACCTAGACTGCATGTATAGAGAAGCGTGGCAGCCTTGGAGGCACTTGTCTTAACGTCGGTTGCATACCTTCAAAAGCCATGTTGAACAACTCTCATATCTACCACCAAACGAAACATGACCTCCAAAAGCGTGGTATTGATGGTGTGCACAGTCTTGCGCGCATATTTCTTGACTCATTGCTCACGATGAAATCAGTTACTGGCGTTTCCCTCAACCTGCCCCAGATGCTGCAGGCCAAGGAGCAATCCGTCGTTGGCCTCACCAAGGGTATTGAGATGCTCTTTAAGCAGAACAAAGTCGACTACATCAAGGGTAGTGCATCATTTGTATCTGCAACGCGTATCGCGGTTCAGCTCAATGATGGCGGGTCGACCGAGGTGGAGGCGAAGAACGTAATCATTGCCACCGGTTCCGAGGTCGCACCTTTCCCGGGCGGTGCTATTGAGATTGACGAGAAGCAAATCGTCAGCTCAACTGGTGCCCTTGAATTGCAGAAGGTACCTGAGAAGATGGTCGTCATCGGTGGTGGTATCATTGGCCTCGAAATGGGCAGCGTATGGAGTCGCTTGGGCGCAGAGGTGACCGTTGTCGAGTTCTTGGGCACAATTGGAGGCGCCGGTATTGATGAGGAGGTTGCGTGAGTCTACGCGAAATCAGAATGCAACTCTCAAGCTCACGGTTCCAACAGCAAGCAATTCCAGAAAATTCTCACCAAGCAGGGTATCAAGTTCAAACTCAACACTAAGGTCCTTTCTGCAGACAAGCAAGGCGGGAATGTCGTCATCCAGACTGAGTCTGCCAAGGGTGACAAGCAAGAAACGGTAGGTGGCGATTTGTGCGCTAGTCTAATTTGTTACCAATGGTTTATTACAGCTCGAAGCAGATGTTGTCCTCGTTGCTGTTGGCCGTCGTCCATATACTGAGGGCCTCAACCTTGAGGCTGTCGGTATCGAGAAAGACAACAAGGGCCGCATTGTCATTGACGACCAGTTCAACACATCAGTGAAGAACATCAAGTGCATTGGTGACGTAACTTTCGGACCTATGCTTGCTCACAAGGCTGAGGAGGAAGGTGAGCCCCATCGGGGCTGTATTATGGCTCAGAACTGACAAAAAGGAAGGCATTGCTGCTGTTGAAGTACATCAACGCAGGGCATGGCCACGTCAACTACAACGGCATCCCTTCTGTTGTCTACACTCACCCTGAAGTAGCATGGGTAGGAAAGACTGAGCAGGAACTTAAAGCCGCTGGTGTAAAATACAATATCGGCAAATTCCCCTTCGCTGCAAACTCACGTGCCAAGACCAACCAAGACAGCGAGGGCTTTGTAAAGTTCATCAGTGAGAAGGAGACGGACCGCATTCTAGGTGTCCACATCATTGGTAAGCCTGGTAAATTGGAGCTTTATCCTACTATACTGATTATGGTATTCTTTTCTAGGCCCTAATGCCGGCGAGATGGTCTCAGAAGCTGTTCTGGCTATGGAATACGGTGCAAGCTCCGAGGATATTGCACGGACAACGCATGCTCACGTACGCACTTTGTCATATCTTTTAAACCTGTGATACTAATATACATTCTTCGACAGCCCACCCTGAGCGAGGCATTCAAGGAAGCAGCAATGGCTGCCTATGGGAAAGCCATTCACTTCTAGATTGCGATATCTTTACCTTTGTTGTCGTGGTCTGATGATGTGTTGCACGCCACCTACTAGTAATGGCATTTGATAATAGAACGACGGTTCCACATGAGTGATGGATACATTTATGTTATGAAATCACAAGCAGTCACCCACTTGCGGGTTGTGATGGGCAATTCGTTGTAAAAATGCTAGCTAGCTCGTCGACAAATTCGTGTAGAATATCGACGTCACGGTCCAAGTTTTGGCGAGGTTTGCAGTCCAAAGAAGTGGCAAAAAATGACTATCTAACGCAGGAAGTGTCTGTTGTGGAATGAGCAGGAGTAACTACCAGGCAAGGCACGGCAGTGAAGCTCGAAGCGAGCACGTTGCCAGAACGGTTGCCGTGAATTTGGGGGTCACACGGGAGTCACTGCAAAGCCGAACGGAGTTAGGACCGTCAACTTTCTACAGTGAAATTGCAAAAAGGACCGTCGTCAAATTCTGTGTCAGCGGCGTAGTCAGCCCTGCAGGAACGTCAACTTTAAGTATCGTTTGTTAGTGTATCACGTCGCGGACCTCATTTGATCCTTCAATCTTCCGGTGGAACATTTTGACCACGTACTGACATTTGCATTGGCATGTGCAGATATCTAGTACAGTGCTAAGTCTGGTTGTAACTTGTAAAGCGGGGAGCCCTACTGCAGTGGCAGTCAATATTAATGTGAGCAACGATCAATTCAATAGGAGTATGTGACTACAACTACTAAGTATTTATCGTAGTATGAGCGAACGAATTTCAGGAAGGGAGATTCTGTATGCGCATCGCGGATACGGACTCATTTACCTGGGACCCAGAAGGAACGACTATATTCTATAAAGGTCTGCCTAGGGTAAACTACACGGGCACGGTGATCGGGCCTAGTGATGGTCTAAACTGGGTGTTCGAGTGACTGGCATATCTCTATCCAGGCCTCTGTCAAATAGACCCATTTAATCCACCGTGTCACTGTATCTACAACTTGAAGAGTACCACCTTTACCAATCTTTTGCTTCAATTACACACCGACTTGGTGGAAGTCCGGAGTTCAATCTTTATGCAGTACTCGCGCGTAAAGACCCAAAAGAGTCAAGGTTCCGTATCGTTCTCTCGCTGATTACTAGCTGCTAAACGAACTTCCAGCCTGCTATCAGTGAACCAATGATGACACGCCAGCACCCACCCAGCTGCAGCGCCTCCTAGCACTGATGCGTCCGACAAAGGTATACCTTACATCCGGCATGTGCGATAGCGGTGAGGGGTATTAAATGCGCTTTCGTTAAGGTCTGTCCTATCCATCTTCCGCTCTTCTAATCGGTCATGCTACTGCTCGACAATACGCAGCTCTTCCTTGATATTGCGGCTTGTCTCGTGGTGGTAGTAGTGATTGCTCGGACTTCTCGTCCTAGATCAAAGCATGGCCTTCCTCTCCCACCTTCCCCTCCTAATTGGAGACTTATGGGACACTTCCTTCCCCCTCGCAAGTAAGAATTCTCATCCGCTGTTGTTTTTGAATGCTAATCATGTTCTATCTGTGGTCAGCTCATTTCTCACTGTAGCGAAATGGATTGACGAGTACGGTCCTCTAATTACCATTCGTACAGGAACTGAGAAAGTCGTTATTATCGGCCGCTACAAAGTCAGTCCCTTCATGCTGAGTTGTCATATCCAAGCTCAACATTCTGCTACAGGCCGCGGTGGACATTATGGAGAAGCGGGGCGGAGTACTGGCTGATCGTCCTTCCATGAGTGCTGGACAAATGCTAACCGGTGGATTGACCATCGCTTTTGCACGCGTCGGGGACAGATTTCGTCGGATGCGTAGGTTCGTAGTCTGTGTACCGTGACAGAGAAGCCCCTATCTGACATTGCAACGTGATCCAGAGCACTTCATACGCATCTCAAGCCTAAGGCAGCTGAGGCGTATCAGCCTCAGCAGATGTCATTCGCGAAGAACACGGTCCTTAACATTCTTGATGACCCATCCAACTTCCAGAACCACGTGATAAGGTAAGCGCTTTCCTAGGCCTGGAGTATATTGCTTTTACTTACGGGTATTTTGAAGTTATGCTGTGACGACGGTTTTGACAGTGGCATATGGGAAGGCTACACCCACGTCTGCGGCTGATCCCGAAGTTAGATCGGTTCGTCAGCTCATGAGTGTATTTCGGACAGTCCTGCGCCCTGGCGCTTACTGGGTGGACACGATCCCTTGGCTCAGATACATTCCTTGGTACGGCAGAAAATTTACAAAGGAGTTTGAGAGCAACCGGAAACTCTTCGCCAGTCAGATGAACCGATTGAAACAACAATTAGTACGCATCTCTGATTTGCCGGTCTTCGCACGTTGTCTCAACTGTCCCCACAGCAGAGCAATGTGGACGTCGGTCCTTCGTTCGGGAGATATTTGCTAGAAAATGAACATCTCCTTGGCTTATCAGAGTTGGAGATGCATTTTCTTTCTGGCACCTTTTTTGCAGCTGGCAGCGATTCGGTGGGGCCTGGTTTATCGTTTCCGATGATACATGGCTGATATCAAGTGTTAGTCTGCTGCAGCGATATGCACGGTCCTAATGGCAGCTGCATGTTTTCCCGAGGAGCAAGCTAAAGTCCAGGCTGAGTTTGACGAGGTCGTTGGAAGGCACCGAGGTAGGTTCGTAGCATTCTATTGCGGTCCTGTTGATTCAATGATTTCTCCACCAAAGCACCGACCTTCGCTGACCAACAATCTCTTCCTCTGCTATTGGCCTTCATCTCCGAGGCTTTGAGATGGAGACCGCTGGGTCCCAATGGTGGGTATCTTTATTGTCGGTCCCATGCCTGAAGTTCACGTCATTCACACTACAGGGTTTCCTCACCGAACAACTAAAGACGTGATTTGGGCAAGTGCTCTTTGAATAATTTGTCGCGTGAAGGATAATCTGATATCCACTCTGCAGGAAAACTATTGCATTCCCGCCGGGACTACGGTAGTCGGTAGCCATTGGTAAATATCGTGCTTCAGATAGCGAAGGTCTTAACAACTACTTCATCAGGGCCATCTCGCGAGATTCAGAAGTTTACCCTGATCCTGACGTGTTCAAGCCTCAGCGTTGGATTGATGACCAAGGTCACTTGAGAGACGATCTCGCATTTTTTGTCTATGGGTTTGGTCGGCGGTGAGCGGTGCCTCTTTCGGGATACATTCCATTTGACTGTCCTTCATTCCAGCGTATGCCCCGGTCTACACCTGGCGAACAGGTGAAGATATTCTTTCATGTACATAATCCTCCGAGCTCATTTCGACCGGTACAGATCAGTGTGGATAAACTCGGTTCTTATTTTTTGGGCCTTCCGGCTCACTCTAGATCCTACGAAGCCGTTGGATGACGTGGGTTTCATGCGTGTGGCGATGCCACATGTCTCTTGCCCTATTGTGTTTACACCGAGGGTTCCAGACGCGGAGCTCAGGCGCATCATGCATATTTATCCCGAGGTCGAATGACAAGCCTCTACGCCTGTGACATCGCCACTGAAGAGAAGATGAAGAATCGGAACGAATTACCAATATCCCTCTATGCCTCACAGTATGATATTTCAATTTTCAGCACGGTCCAAAGTCTGCGTTGTGTAAATATATGTCGTTATGTAAATGTCGTTGATCGCATGCAAGTCTATCACATTCCTACAGAAGGAACCAGACACGTACCTTTGAAAGTTGCCTTGAGCAATGAAGAAGCGAAGAGACTTCAGTTAGATCATTACAACCGGATGACCTCGAGGCGGACCACTCAGAAGATCTCTAATGTTTTATTCAGCGAATTTCAAAGCGTACTTATACTTACTCCAACAACTTCGCACGCTGAAATATGATTGTAGGGACTGGGGTCCCTGTGCAAAACTCATGAACAATTGGACTCATCCGCGTTACATATCACACGTCTTACATTTACACTGTTGTGGAAGTCGGAAAGTCATTTATGGCTTGATGACTCACTATTGTGCGTCTGGCGAATCTCAGGTAATAAAAGTTCTCACATGTGCTCCACAGCGTCGTTGCACCACGCGCAGAGCTATCCATCATACCATATAGATTTTTCGGTCCAGCTGATTCTGCTGATGGTATATACAAGATACACACCTCTATATAGAGGATCTTTTCACCTAGGGCTAGGGTTTGATTCAGTATTTCTCTGCGAGGACTGTTACATAAGAGGCAGAAATTAGACAATTTCGTGGCCAAGGTAGAGGGTAAACGCTTACTGAGCGTGATCAGCGATGTCCAACCAGTGAAAGGATGGCTGCGATATGAACAATCAGCGCCAGAAGTAAATGATTACAGATAGAACACGAACCTCCTCCGTCCCTCTCCAGTAAGGGCATCGTACTGCTCCCATACATATCCTGTTCTTTGATATTCCTATGACAAGATGAGCAACGCCCGAAGCCGCTTTCGAGGGAGACTTACCTTGAACACATTATTCACCACATTTTTCCTCAGCTCTTCATACATCTCCCTGGCCTTCTCCTGGAACGGTCCCTCCTCACGCGCATACGTGTTATGCAACGCGCCAAGCACCATATAATTTATCTGCACCCATATTGGACCTTTCCAATAGTTCTCCCCCTGCCCGAACTCGGGATGACTCTTGCTCAGACTGCGGATACCATACTCCGACCAGAGTTGTTCGGGATCACGCAGCATGTCAAGGATGGGCCCAAGGTGTGGGGAGTCCGGCGGAAGCAGCGAGAGCATGAAGGGAAAGAGTGAAACATAACCCGCATGACAGATATGGGTCGATTCATCTAGTAGAGATGATGGGTATTCAAACGACACACAGGAGGGGAAGAGCTCACCATCTGAGTCAATCCCAACGTCACAGTACATCTCGTTTTCCTCGTCCCAATGCAGATCTGTATCAGTCGACAATAAATCAATGCCTCTTGAAAACCCGGAAATTTGTCACCATCAATATTGTTTATTATAGCCAACTCAATCTCAGCAAAACTTGCGGCATCCTCTTCTTCGTCAATGAACTGTGCAAAGTCCTTCATTGTTCGGGTGAAGAAGCCCATCCAGCTGATTAGATCTAAATGAAGCTCCCCTGCATGCGGCGGACCTCTCGGATAATCATCCATTCCGCTCGTCAAAACATGTGCTTCAGAACGTCCTCGCCAACGGTACCCTTCCGCACGTGACCGCGCCCGACGGCCGTATTGCTTGATCTGCCCACGCTGCGTCCGGCGGAACCATTCATAGTGCCGCTTCAAGGGCTTGTACATGTCGCGCAGGATAGACTGCACCGCCGCACGATCGAGGGCCGCGGTGGACTCGGGATTGCCGGCAAGGGGCATTTGTCCACCCATGTCATAGTCCATCCCAAGATCTGCAGCGGAAGGTCCATCATGCGCAGCGTTGAATTGTTTGATAATGGCTGTCACCGCCATCGTCAGAGTGGGAGGGTTTGCGAAAGTAGGCACTTGGGTCTGGAATTGTGCGGGGACTCGGCTGCGCGCCTCCTCGCCAAGGATCTGTTCACGTGCGACCCAGCCATTGTCATCGATGAGCTTAATCCAGTCCTTCAGAATTTCGAGACTACAAGTGGTCAGATATCGAGATATATGACAAATAGCTGTCTTTATATACCTAAGCTCTGGGTCCCATGCGCCTATGTGTAAAAGGTGGAAGCCTTCATCCCTGTAAAAGTAAATGAATGAATTTGACTTGAACAATTGTTTGATTACCAGTAAAACCCTCTCGGGAAGAAGCTGCGGCTAGGCGTAGCAGTTAACAGAGCACGTGGTTCAGTCAACCGTGCGCCGTTCTGTCCATCATCTTCGTCGTCGATCTCATCATCTTGGTCCCATTCATACGCGAATCCTTTGTCGACGATGGACGTGCCGTAGAAGTAGCCGATACCACCGAAGAGGTTGGAGGTGATCGCCTTGCTAAAAGACTTCAAACGTGTAACATCATTGGCTGCGTATGATGATGGGATTGGGAATGTCTCCTCAAAGCGACTGTCGAAGGACGCTACGATAGCCGCAATGCCTTTATCAATGGTGCTTGCTGTGGTGGGAATTTAGTGTTCATTTAAATAGAAAGTACTTTGGACCAGACCATCAAACGCCTGGTTCGCACTGGCACTCTCGAAGAAAACATCAAACTGAAACTCTCCCTCAAAGGATTTCTGAACAGCAAAAAGATTGCTTGCAGTGAGAATATCATCAGGAAGCTGCAGGATAAATGAAGGATCAGGCGCTTGTTCTGCAGCGCGGTATTTCTCGACAATCGGACTTGCACGGTCAACGATGCTCTGTATGATGTAATCTGATGTCCTGTGCTGTCACGGAATGATACAATCTCGGAGAGAGAAATGACTTGCCTTTCGCGGTCCAAAGTTGCCCCGGTGGCAGGCGCAAGCCTACTAGATGAGTTTTTCCCAACCGTTCCTCGAAAACCTCAGAGTGCGGGCCAGTAGTAACAGCCTCGTTATCGGGCGCTGCACAGGATGAGGCGACGTTCCATGTCACATAATAGCAGGGCGAACATACCGTCGACTATGCGGATAGTAAAATCACCGAGGTCAGGCGTAGTGCCGGAGAATTCTACGGGTCCGTCGATTCCCTTGTGATTCAATTAACTCAATTGGCCATGCGTGCACTTTGTTTAGGACTTACATTCTCGCTCTCATCGGTGACCATATCCAGCCCGCCTAGTCCTTCTAGGCCGAGATAAAATATAGTGGAAATTCTAGATGATACACTGTTCGGGAGTATTAATAGGCTGTGCCTCGAGTATGGAACGTCATGATAGAAAGCGCACTGGGATTGATAGGTGTTCCTTTGATACGTGCAACCCAACCACCACCATGGGAGCCACCAGGCACCTTCAAAAGCTCGGTGGTAATTTCCACATTGTTCTGGCTGTCCTGCAGTATTTGTACACCGCCCTGGCGTGGGTCGAAATGCGTCCAGGTGTAGCTGTCAAGGCCATCGCCCTGGTCACATGCGTGGCGAGCCTCTGATGAAGTATTTAGTTGATATGCTGTAGTTGTATACTTAGGTCACATACTGGCTATAGACTGATAGTTCTGAGTGCCAAACCACACAAGACCAGTCATAAGGGATTGGGGTAATCTTGGCCGGAGGCCGAAGTACAAGTTGGGTCTGTAAGCTCCCCATAGCAGGTTTTCTGTGTTGTTAACAAAATTTGAGTATACCAATGGCAGCAGTGTCAAGAGCAGCCATAGAATCCGCATTGAGGCGAAACTACCGTGACGGTTGAGTTACAGTATCAATGAAAGTCATACTAAGTAAACGTGAATGTCACGTGCCAAAAAATTACGTGGAGCTTTACAGAATCACCGCTATATAGCACTGTATACCGCTCACCTCCTCACCGTAGCTACATAGCTATAATAGTACAAACTCATGGAATGACCGAAAATTCTGAGTTCAGCGGAGTCTCAAGTCAACTTCCACCGAATGGATCATCTGATAATTATAGAGTTTTGCTGCTTCAACTTGGTTACCCTCCTCAATTATTCCGGAACTTACAGTGCTCTCTGCATCTTGTGTCATACAGGAAGCTGTGTATTTCATAGCCTGCTAGAGAGATAGATGCGCAGCGGCTTCATTCTAAGACCCCTGCGACCTTCATTGTTCAAGGTGCATCATTTTCCTATCACTTGTCATTCGTTTGAATATTCATCTACATATAGGCTGCTACATGTACTGCACTTGAGCTACCCACTAGCAACCTACTAATTATTCTAGGAGACTGGATGCGACGTGATACTGCATCGTATTTGGTTCAGATCCTCCAATAGTAAGTTCGTTCCTTACCACTGCCTCCAGGCCCAATGCGCTTGGATAAATACAGCAACTTCACACGCCAACCTACCAATGAATAAATCAATAAGGTTTCATGAATCATATTAATCCCCTATATATACAGTGGCATCAAAGGAGACCCGCGTCCATATCTATATCCTAACACAACCTCAGACAGCCAAACCAGATGGGTAGCAGAATTGACGATGAAGATGCCGACACGGTCGTTGGTGGCCCTTCCTACCCTGGAAAATACAAAAGCCTCAAGAAATCGGATCGCATCGACGAAAGCTATGATAGTTCTTCCACACATCCCAGAAAAGGGGTATCTTTGCACGAATTCTCCAAAACCGCGGATTATGCATTGGAAGAACGTCCGTTCTTCGTACCCATTGGTAAGGACGGCGTCATTGCTGCACTAGAAAAAATCGACAGGCAGCTTCGGGACGTGAGTACCATAATTTGTACATCGTTCATTCTGGTATTCACCGTGTCAACCTACAGTCCGGGCGGACAGGTCTCTTGTCAAACAAGGTGAATTCGAATTTCTCAGCGTGACATCTATTTCGGAAGGTGGCTTACATCACAACACCACTACTAGGTCCCTGTATCGTGGACTGGTAGGGAAGTTGCTCCGGGTTTCCTTGGTTTGATCAAACACGGTGGTCTCCCCAAGATATTGACCAAGCCTGGTCGATACCCTGGATTTCCCCTCCGTAATTGGTGGGCGCGCCAATGGAGTGGTACCAAAGGACGTGCGTGCGCCGACATTCTACGCGATGTCATACTGAAAGGCGGCCATCAGTCTCGGACACCGCCATTCAGTTTCAGGGTCTAACAGTCGTTCAGGTGTCCCAGAATCAAGCAGCCGTCATCTCCGATCCTCAAAATCGGATTTTTGTGATAAAAAATTCAGGATTTGTTGCTTACGCGATTAGTGGAACATATGACGTTCTGGCCATCGTCGACCAGACGCATTTGTCTACTTCGATCAAGGACACAGTAACAGGCGCTGTCCTCGGCTCGTACGTACCTTTGAATCCCATCTTGTTCATGATGCTCAATTGAATCTTGATCAGGATGGCCGAAATTAAGATGCGGAGTCGCGTTGCTTCAGGCAAAGAACAGGAATATGTTGTGGCATTATTGTTCATTCACTCCCCATTTCAATCTTCTTGTTCTGATTGTTTGTGGTGCACAGCTTGAACATCCCGGCAAATAATTGTGCCATTCTCCAGCGCGGAGATGACCTCGAATTACTCCCTGCTGGACAACATTATATAACAAATCCCAACGTCACATTGCGCAGTTTGTTTACCCTCGGAGAGAATCAGCTCGAGATGCCTACAAAGGATATGCAAGTAGTTTACCCTATTACTGATACCCTATCTTACGTTGCTGGCTTCCAGTTTCACAAGAGATCAAGTGCCCGTCGGCTTGAGGATCTATTTGAAATGGTGAGCAGTGAAAACAATGCATTTGATAACTTCAGTTATTAATAAAAATGCTAGGCAATTAATGGAACCCCTGAAGGTGCGCCTTTCAATAAATTGGCTAATTGGCTTTTGCCAGTGATTGCTCACTTCGTCTGCAGCTTACCACACATGGCTACAACACCCCTTATGATGCGCTCCGTGACAAAACCCAGTCTATCCTCACGCAGATTGTCGCTCATCGTATGTCCATCGATGATTCTTGTGTGATAGCTTAACTCAAGTACTGTAGTCGACTACAGCTCCATGGTGAAGCAGCGCTCCCTTGGACCTGACAACCTCGACGATGGTACGGACCCTTCATCTGCGTTCCTCGACGCCCTTCGTACCCGGGCCATGGACGAGATGCATGAGGCCGCACTTGAGTATGGTATCATTTTGAAGGATCTTGGTAAGCGTGGCATTTTGATGCAAGTGACATTTGGACCTGACCATACTCCAGCTGTGATTGACCGACAATTCAAGGGAGAAATTGCATCAACTATGGACAAGCTTACAACAAGGGCGTTACAGGCGCAGGTCGAGGCTGCGGTAAGTTTCATCCTGTATGATATAGCCCGTTTGCTTCATTTACATGCTGCAGAATGTCGACCGAGAAAACTCGAATAAAGTTAAACAGGAAGAAGGAGCTCTCGCTGTTGCTCGCATCAAGGCTCAAAGCCGTAACGTCAGTGCTGACTCATTTTCCAAGCTGTTCATAACAAGCATATTTTTAATAGACGCAAGCCGATTCCGAGGCATATAGCATCATTGCCGCTGCCAAAGCCCAGGCTGAGCGCACAAAGATTGAGGCTCTTGCAGAAGCGGAAGCTATCCGTCTCACCGCTGAGGCCGACGCACAAGCGGTCAGTGTCAGGGCGGCTGCTGATGCCAAAGTCACGGACCAATTTGCACGCGGGATGGAGATGCGTAGAGTGGAAGTCACGCGTGTTCAAGCGTTTGGCGATAAGACTGTCTTCGTGCCTACGGACGGGACTGGGGTGCAGATGGGCAATGCAATGGCGGTGGGCATGGCTGCCGGAATGGGCAATGGCCTTGGGGCTTAATTGTGACATTGCTTCGAGAACTTCTATTTCTTTTCTTACACAGACTCTGTCGGCTATTTATACTATACATATTGTATTACTGAGGTGTACTGCCGCGTTGTATGCATGTGATGTTTGTCAGCATGTTTGCCAGAGTCACCACAGCTGAGTCACGAGGTCGTCACGCGTCACAGCCGCGAGGAGCCTTCGAATATTGCGGCACGGCGAGCTGTCCTCATTTCATCCTGAACGCTGACTACCACCCACGACAAAGTCCTTCTTCTCTTTCAGAAGTTAATTCTTCCCACTTACTGAACTCGATCATCGCTTATAACGTTCGTCATGAGGTCTAAATTCAAGGATGAGCATCCGTTTGGTACGTACTATCATCGCCCCGCAGTCGTCCTGCAGGCATGAGTTACTAACGCGTTCTCCTTCCTCAGAGAAGCGCAAGCAGGAGGCTGAACGCATCAGGCAGAAGTACCCTGACCGTATTCCTGTTAGTTTTTCCTCCTTATCCCTTGCCACGTCTCTTGTCCCTGACAGGAGTGGCATCGACTCTAGGTAATTTGCGAGAAGGCTGACCGGACAGATATTCCTACCATCGACAAGAAGAAGTATCTCGTACCTTCAGTGCGCATCGCCCTGCTTATCACGAGTGCCGATGGATAACTGATCGTCGATTTTATATGTTTGCTCCCTCTACAGGATCTGACAGTTGGCCAATTCGTCTACGTCATCCGGAAGCGTATCAAGCTTGCACCAGAGAAGGCTATTTTCATTTTCGTTGACGAGGTTCTCCCCCCGACGGCAGCTCTTATGAGCGCTATTTATGAGGAGCATAAGTGAGTGCACCCCAGAATGCTACCAAGCCAGATCTCATCGTTTTCTAGGGATGAGGATAACTTCCTTTACGTCAGTTATTCGGGCGAGAACACGTTTGGGCAGGAGGGATGGATTGAACTATAAGCGCGCGTTCGACGTCACATGGTCAGTTGCGGTTGGTGCCCCCGGCAAGGCCTAGATCGTCCTGGGCAGCAAGCGTCTGGTCTAGTCTCGAAAGTTTTTATCATCGTCTCCATCTCCATACCCTTTTTCCTATGTCCGCTTTGCTCACCGTCTGTACTCTAGTTGTTACTTCCGGCTTGGTTGCCTTTGGTGTCTCAAATCGAATTGATTGCACCTGTATATGGATAATTATATTTCATTCCGAATTCTAGCATATTCCATAAGCTGTAAGGTGCTTTTCAGGCTGGCTGGCCTCAGTGAGGTCATTAAGAATTGTGTCGTGAGTAAGTTGTCTCCCTTCGAAGCTGGCGAACATGATGCATGAGGCCTGGAGGGTCGATATATTGTTTAATTACGATTCTCGAGTGCAAGTTCTATATATATACATGTACGTGTGTACTCGGATGTTTATAGAACTTAGCTCAGCGCTCAGCGTTAAGTTGAACCGTCATGATAAACGTAAACCACGGACTGCAATTTGCTAGCGGTCGCATTCAAAAATGCGCACGTAGCTGTGCACTGCTACCACATGCAAAATGCATTGCGCTCATGGCCCGAAACCCTGCAGGAGTCAGAAATTCATAAGTGACTCGAGCTCCGAGTCGACCATAGGAGAGTCTCCAACTTATTGCAGACTTGGATTCGGGATCAACCCTGGTGACCCGTAGTCTAACCTGAAGTGCTAGTGCTAGTGTGCAGCATGACAAACGGACATTCAGACACCCTCCGCTCGGCGAACAGTGAATACTGATGTTATTCGGCGTCTCAAGTTTCATGGTAAGTACTAATACCGGAATGGCCGATCGTGATATTTCGATCTGGGCAAATGGCAGCACTTATGCTGTTAAGTGTTAACTTTACTGGACTCCGAGTTCCCTCCTATGTGCGCAAGGGGTACCGGATTAGGATCGATATGTCGATGTCCGGGGTGCATTGACTTCTTTGTGGACGATTCTGAGTGGTCTAGCAGAGCACCCTTAAGCATTTTAACACGGGTATGTGTCTCACCCTATGTAATTAAACTCATGTGATCTTCTCCGAGCATTATCAACCAGGCCTGCAAGGTGGTCCACGCACCGCAGGTTGGTCCACACAGATTTGAAGCAACCTCATGTCCCATTGACCACACCTCCGAGAACAATGGTGATATAATATCCTTGCATTGGCTTTCGCTTCTTTCCTCCACAAGCCTTTTGCCACTCGAAAAGGCCACAGTCCACTCGAGGCGAACTGGCCCGATATAAAACCTCAGCACATGGCAAATGCACATCACACAACGTTCCTCCGCAGGCTCAATCTTCTTGTGCATCATCACTTTAATTGCATCGCCCCATCTACATCGGCTGTCTGTGACACCATGCCCTTCCCATTCGCTCTTTCCCGTGGACTTTTACTCCGTACGCTCACCATGCTCTGTTCTTCTCATACGAGACGTTTACTCATCTATTTCTTTCAAGTCGCTATTGGTATTTGCAATATCATATCGATTGTGATTCTAAGGCCGGTGATTGTTACGCACACCGCAGGACGTAAGTGCTTTTAACCTAGCTTTAGCCTTCATGCACACCAATTTGTTTCAGCCTTCGAGGTCATTGCCGTTGCGTCAAGCATCGTAGCTCTGTTGGTATTCCCCATTTCGTGAGTTCATCATTGCACACTGTAGATGTAAAAAGCTGACGGCTTGAACAGTTTTTCAATTTTATATTGCAGGAGACATGCAGAAACTAGCAACACTAGAAATATTGCTACCTTTGGCACTTTGTGGCTTTCGGATATCAGTACGTAATATGACTGTGCTCGTACCTCCATTCTGACATACCATCAGCATCTTGTATCACTCTAACATTCCATGCACGTCAGAATAACGCGACCGCCCTTTGTCATGACCTTTCTAAGTCTGGTGACTGCACAATGGCTAATGCTCTGCTCGCCGTTTTCTATATGTCTGCTATATTTGGTATGTTTGGCGAATCATGTTATTCCATGCCAGTCGCTCACTATCGTTTAGCTCTCATTGGTTTCGTATTCGCATGCTTCGATAAACACCCCGGTATTACTAAAGTCTCGCCTCGGTATCCGATCACTAAAGCAGCAAGTTCACATTTCGCTGCCTTCCAATACCCGCTGGACGTGGAGTTGGAGAATGTGTACTCTGAGCCTCCCAGAAAGGCGAAACATACCAAAAAGGCGCACGACGAGGAGAGGTGGACTGAGATCCCTGTGTAGACAGGCATATGTTGGTTTTGTATTTGTACTACTACTGATGGGGACAGTTTTGTATGATTATGGTGGAATGTTACACATATGTATATATCGCAATGGCTAATAAAAAACAGCATATACACAAACGGTCGGTTGTTCCAGACGACACTAGGTATCACGAGGGCTCAGTCAAATTCGCTGCTTCCTCAAACACACACTCCGGTAACGCATTTTGCTCCCAGAAAGCGTCCCATTCGTCATCCCCCGGCTCGTTGTCTGGAGTAGAATGTCTACTGTCAACGGCTGTGCTATCCACAACATGGCCGATATCCAATGGCGCTACTTGAGCGTTTCGCATTTGAGTCAAATCCCCATGAGGTGACGTCGAAACGTGAGCGCTCCCTGGAGGTGCAGCTATGCCTACCGCAGGTCGAACAGCAAGCAGAACAGCAGAGCCAGGAATGACTGAAATGCCTTCCGCAGTAACCACGTAGTCACAAGAGGCAGGATCGCACACCGAGCTGAACACCACGGTTAACCGCCTGATAAGCACGGGTTCTTGGTCGCCGGCTGAATTATCCGACGACGTCGCTGAGATTGACTCCTGAAATTTCCTTGGGCGCTCGCACTCTTCAAGGTATCGTCGGCGACTTGTTCGCGAGAGAAATATCCTGACATTCAACTGATTCGACCAGACTAGACCGAGCGTTGCTTCTTTCCTGCCCGCCCCTAGGATGTCTGCACGACCGAACCATCGGAACTGGTCCTTGTAGCCGATCTGCCCACTGTCCAAAGGAGCAGTGTCCCTGTCGATGGTATCGCTGACCTCATTCAGGACCAGGACCGCTATTTGATGCTTGCTGGCAAGCGAATGCAAAAGCGTCCCTATTTCAGATAGTCTGCGGGACCGCTCGACTAGGAACTGTGTGGTGGTTCTCTTGGAAGTATGAAAAAGTTCCGCGATAGCGTCGATGACAATCAGTTTGAGAGGTCTTGATGATGAGTTTTGGTCATTTACAGATATATATTGCGGCAAAGATTTAGACAGGACAAAGATGAGTTTTTCGATAGTGGGAACGGATGCGTGTTGTATATTTGCGAAAGAACACAGTGATGGCGACAAGAGTGGATGGGTATTAAGGATTTGTTCCATTCGTGTGGTTTGCAGTTGCGACGCAACCGTCAGATAAAAAGCGGAACCTAGAACACCTCCTAACCTAGAAGGGAGCTGAACAAGCAGCGAGAGTTGAAGGGCTAACTGTGTCTTGCCCGCAGCACTGAAAGTATATCAGTTTTCTGTGCTAATAGGCATTCCGATGCATTCACCTTTCACCTACAACTTCCCAGAGCATTCCTGTTCTAATTCCACCACCTAACATACCATCTAATTCAGCATCTCCAGTTGTGAACTTCTCTTCGCCTTCCGGTGGCAGGTCTTTGATTTTGTTGATGGGCGTTGCGCGTTCTCGACATGCAGCCTCGAGAATCCTGGTTACTTCTAATGGGGCTATGCGCGATGTGCGCGAGATGTCACTCGGCGTACTGAGTAAGAGGTCTGATAAACTTCTGTATCCTCCTACCAAGTTCGTTTATTTCCAACGCATGTGCAATGATCATTGAAGACACACCCTTTTCAAGAGAGGACTTCTGGTATGTGGTAAGGCTGGATAACGAAGATAGTGAAACAGAATCCATCTCTCTGGTCAGTCTGAAAGTGCGCAGATCACATCATTTGTCAACGAATGAGATTAATGAGAGTTGAGGTCATAACTGTATAGTGTGTACAGTCGCATCATGGTTTCAAACTCAGATTACTTAGTTGCTACACTTGCGACACGTCCACATTGACATAGTCCAAATCATCTGCGGTATCGAGCAACCATGCCGTCTGCAACCACGACTGAAGCAGTTCCAATTGAAACCGCTCATGAAGACATGATTGTATGCAACAACATTAATATTGCCTCCTGAACACGTACTCAAAAATTCAACCTAGCATGATGCGCAACTTGACTACTATGGCAAGCGTTTAGCAACGTGCTCTTCAGATAGAACAGTGAAGGTTTTTGACGTTATTGGCGGGGAACCATTGAAATCTAGTGGACATACTCTGAAGGGGTCCGTGATTTGATATACATGTTGAATAAACTCATAATCCTGCATCCTTTCTGACAGGCACACGGGTCCAGTGTGGCAGGTTGCCTGGGCACACCCGAAATTTGGACACATACTTGCTTCTTGCTCATACGATGGCAAAGTATTGATATGGGGGGAACGGTCTCAAGGCACGGCCGATGGTGGATGGACAAAGGTGAAGGAGCACACGTTACACACCGCTTCGGTGAACTCCGTGTCGTGGGCTCCTCATGAGCTCGGTGCAATGTTGGCTTGCGCGTCGTCAGATGGAAAGCTTTCTGTACTCACCTTCAAAGGTGTGCACTCTTTTATTCACAGCTGACATCTCCGACGAACATTCGGTAACAGATGACGGTCAGTGGGGTGCTGACATCTTCAACGGTCATGCTATCGGCTGCAACTCTGTTTCTTGGGCGCCCGCGACACAGCCTGGATCGCTCATTCATCCGCAACAACCTGGCGCACAGCCTTCTGCACCCTTCAAACGTTTTGCCAGCGCTGGTTGTGATAATCTTGTCAAGATCTGGGGCTACCGTGAAGACACGCAGTCGTGGGTGGAGGAAGAGACACTTGATGGGCACACTGATTGGGTGCGTGATGTTGCGTGGGCGCCTAACATCGGTCTGCCAAGGAGTTATATCGCAACAGCATCTCAGGTTCGTCACAAGGTATTTTTCTTAGATTTTTTGTCTGAAGATATCTTCGTTTCAAGGATAAGACAGTGTTGATCTGGACAAAAGATTCGTTAACCTCTCCATGGGTGAAGACTGCCCTTGACCCATCGACTGCCTCAGGAGCACCTAGTGCAGCAGCTGCAGGCAAATTCCCTGATGTCGTATGGCGCGTATCATGGAGTCTCGCTGGAAACATTCTTGCTGTTAGCTGTGGCGACGGGAAAGTCACATTGTGGAAGGAGAATCTGCGGAGCATATGGGAGTGTGTTAGTGACATGTCGTCCTAGAGATGTGTGATTGGATCAGATGCTACTTAGAAATGCACAGGTTGACTCGCTCATCTGAAGACGTATAAAACGTGCGCCGCGCACATCCCCACTACTCGTCAAGTTCAGCATTAAACATGTCAAGTTTCACTCGCCGACACGAAGTGTCATTGGCATCCGCATCGATCATCTCAAGCACAGTGAGTAAGTGCCAGCCGTTTTTCTCTTTTCTAATGTACCTCCGATTCTGGATGAGACTCTGGGACTAAGGCCTAAGGCACAACGACTTCTGCCTCTGCAGAAATCGACAACAATTACATTCCAGGCAAATTACAGGTCTCGCAACGTATCTTGGTTGCAAGGACAGGCTTTCTCTTTCTTTGAGGTCCTGTGTCTCCTGCGTTCAGTATTTGCCGCCAAGAGGGAATGTTTGCGATTTATTCGCATAGTAGAACAGGTGCTGTCACTCTAAATTTGCTGTTGCGACGGCTGATACATGCGTCCGACTTTTGTCTCCACAGCTTCCAGAATGTATCCCGTCGCATCTGATCGAGTAGTTGGTGCTTCCCAGTGCTCGAATCTGACTATCTGTCCTGCATGACCGCATGAATATCGTTGTTTTGTGTCGAGCAGCTACTCCAGTACATCATCATGTCACTCCTTCGAACGCATGCATATAGCTTACTGCAATATCACCCCTTCATTGCGTCGACTCCCAAGACTTGCTTGTGCACCGGATGCGGCCGAAGCTCTCTTCTGGCTTCTCAAACTCGTCACCAATCCTGTGATGGAGGAGCACTTTGCTTCCAGCGCTCTGCTCGTGATCCATCTCTACTTTGAGCTTCGCCCGTTCCCGGCCCAACTGGTCTCAGATCTCTTCTTGGATCTCTTGTTCGCCAATCCCCTCCCAAGTCTATCATCATTGAAATCCTGGACTACATAAGTACCGGTACTCGTGCAATAAGGTCGCTAATCTAGTTCTATTCCTGAGCTCAGTCCGTGAAGCTCAACGTCCTGATGGAATTAATCGCGAAGATTGGAAGCGTTTCCAGCATCGTTCTCTTCTCCACTCTAACGAGAACTTCTTGGTGTGTCTTGGGCTCCTGCGAGATGATGACTAATTCCTCTGTCATCTGTGCCGACAAGAGCAAGGAGCTCTTGATGAGGCAGTCAAGGTTTGTCGCTGTATCTAGGCAGACCTACCGTCTTCTTCTTTACGTTTCGGTCGAGTCGAGGTCTCTTGCGAGGGATGGAATGGCCCTGGTGATCCATAAGTCATGAACGACCTGATTCTGATCCACGTCGGGTGCTTGAAATACGAAGCCTCATAATAATCTCACAGGATTCTGTTTCTTTGAATACAACCTCGTTCATCTCCCAGATGCCTCCATGCCGACTCTGCTCGTCTCACTTCTACACCCGACCATGGTTCGACAGTAAGTCTCGAGTACACTCGTCTAACAATGCTTACTTATTTCCTCCTTACTCAGGCCTCGATTAGTCCGGTATATTCTTCATGTTCGTATGGATCGTAGTCCTGGGCATTATAATCTACAGCTTTATCCAACCTTGCTTGCGTCGCAACGCGTCAGATGCCAACCACACCCTCCCTCGTATCCTGGCAATAGGCGAGGCAGGTCAGGAGGGTTCCCGGGCTCTTACTCCACTAGCCCACCCCCACCATATACCAAAGATGCCGGTTCAGGTAACGGCTCGCAGCGGCAGCCAGGGTTCTGGACTAGTGCTGCTGCTGGGGGCGCTGGGAAACCATCTATTGAATCGTCCGTCGGAGTCTCTGGAGTATGACAGGGAGCGGGAGAGGCGCCTGCCGGGTAGTATCTCAAGGAGGAGACTTGTGCCTGGGTGTGATAGAGGAGAAGGATCATCTGATTTGGATGCGATGAGGACTAATACAGGGTATGGTGGTTCGAGTAGTAGGTGACAAAAGGCAATGTTCACACTGTACAGATTAATTCGTACTAAGAAACTTACAATATAATTTGTGAAAATTAATTGCTGTACAAGAATATCAATACCTTACTGTTCAACGTTCAAACGTTCACTTGTTGAGGATGTAGAGAGAAGGAAGACGAGGGACTACAAACTAAGTCAGCTAGAAGCTTAATGGAAAGCCGAACTGCGACTCATGTACAGCACATACTTATGTTTGGTGATGTTTGACTCAACACTCACCAAATTCTTTCCAGTGCACCTCCGATCGACTCTACTTGACGTTGTCACCATCGGCCTCAACAGCGAGCTCGGCGTTTCTCAGCAGTTTGCTTTCTTTGCTTAAAATCGATCCCATGCTTGTGAGCCTAACTTTTTGACTTGAAGTTCCATATTGTTGACACGGATCGCGTTTCTGATCTAGCCATAACTTTGAAATCGTGTTCGATTACTATCATCAGGATTCATCCGATATTCATCGATACACCCACAGAACAACTTTTTTAAGGTGTCCCTCTCCGTAAATTCCATGGCCCAATCACTCATACAACCTGCAAGTTGCAGCATGTTTGAAGATGATGAAGACTCTCTCTTTGGCTCGCCGCCTCCGTCTCCAGCTAGAGGTAGGTCACCGGCAGTTTCCTGCTCAAGCAGCCCAAGATAGGGGCGCAGGCATAACACAAAATGTGGGGGCCATTGCACTTCCTGGTTCCCATATGTCATGTTCTGAACTACCAGACCTATTAGCCTTGCCGTTCGGCAGCTTTAACACTCGCGAGCCTCCTCCCTCGCACGCGCTGCCAGTGAAAAGCACCTTGCAAGCGCCGCAATCGCCTCGTGTTGCCTCATCGGTACCTTTTTCGACATCTCGCCCCTCTTCGAGGGCCACAGGAAAACGCAAAACAACGAAAGTCACAATCAGCAACACCCCGTCCTGCACCCCCGCCTATACCGTTCCCTGGCCCAGATGAACCACTACCTTCTAATTTCTTGCGAAACCAGGAAGCGTTATTAGGCATAGCTGGCCTCGTCGGAAACGTGAAGCCAACCAGCCTTCCACAACAAACAATCCGCGGGTCTACGCCTTCTAACCCCATCATTATTGAGGAATCTGATCCGACGCGCCTGCCTCATGTCGATCCTAGTCAGCTCACCTCTATCAATGGAGAAGATGCTATCACCTCCCTCATCAGACAGAAAAATATATTTCCCGTGTTATCAAGCATCGTGAAACTCCTGGGCAACTCTCCAGCTGCGTCCACACAGTCACTTTCTACCAATGGTCGTGTATCTTCGCTGCCAATGCAGTGAGCCCGCAACGACTGCTCCACCCCCACTGAAACGCCGCAAACTCACAAGCGTCCCTGCTGGTGCAGTGGAGTGGGATGTGCCCTACCCATTTCCCGAAGGTGAGGGCCCTAAGGCATATCACGCTACATGGGAGCGGGAGCGTGCGAGGCATCTAATCACGCAGCTTGTGGAGTCGATCAAGGCTGCTTTCGAGTCATCTCCGCTTGATGATGATCAGGTTCCACCATCTTCTTCGCAGTCATCCATGCGCGCCTCTGAACCCTCCAGGCACACGTCATCACCATCTCCTGTATCACCTACAACTACCGATACCTTTCAGCATATAATTCCAGACTGCACCATTGATCCTGCACTTCTTGCTATCTCCGTTCCACCATCAGTCACATACAATGCATCTTCCCCGGTTCCCGCACTCGTTCATTCTCCGATCACATCTACCGAATCGTCTGATGGGGCTCTCACCCCGCCTGCATATAATGACCAAGGTGCATTGTCTCAAGATAGTTGGATGGCTAAATATGCTCACCTGTTTCGCGCGAATGGCGTAGATTCAGTGGCTGCTGCCAAAATGTTGTTGCAGTTCGCTACAAAACCTGTTGTACCTTCGCCTGCTCCCTCACACATAGACATTTCGCCGGCAGTACTCACGTCACATTCTCAAACTGCCCCATCCTGTTTCTCGCCATTGACGCACCTGCAGCCAGTCTCTCCTCAAATATCTCGCTCGCCGTCGGTTCAATCTATGCACAAACCGACTCCTTCCGTTCCTCGTCGCGCCGGCTTCAAGGCGGTTCATAAAGAAGATATTCTCCAGCGCGCACGGGAACGTCGCCGACAGATCGTTGGAGAGATCGAGCGGGCAAAGGTGGAGTTATGGGAGACGAGTATTGAGGGAGGGGTGTTGGGGCATCTCATGAAAGATCCAACACTGTCTTGATACGTTTACTTACGAGATTCGACGTGTATTGCATGCAGTAGTAGCTCAACCAGTTCCCAGAGCCATGCATTCACTGTCTTAATGTCATACAAGGACTCGCCTTCGGTCGGCTTTTGTACGATACACTGTGTTCACGGTAATGAGATGCAGTGATGTCAATTGAGTTATGTGAATAGATACATGATCGTCACAGTAGCAAGTCGGGAAATACAATATTAGCACATTCTTGTCTTTCGTTTGCATCTGCAAATAGACACAATGTATCTCTTCGCGTTCTCATTCTCGACAATGCTGTATACAATTGACCGTGAGCAAAAGGATCCGTTGGCAAGTCGAGCACCGTTCTTCCTAGCGTCAGTCCTTGACAACCATTAAAAGTAGTTGCATATGCGAGTCATAGAGGAAATTGTCTTCGATTTACTGTCCAGGATGAACGGTTTGGATGGAATGAGAAGTTGATGCGGGGAATGCAGTGGCTTTGCATTGTATTGAGTAGTTGCACTTCAACGAACCGACGATGCAGTGCAATCACACGCACGCGCGCGTTTCTGACCAATCCCTTTTCTACCGAGAGGTTCCGCTCAATGGCGCAAATGCAGTTTTCTTTGAGATCCAGGCGATGAGGAGATACTCCAGGATGGGTCAACATTGCGAGATAGTCCGGGGTGTGTTCTGGTGCATTAAATGGTGTGTGGTCGGCTTCTTTCAGGCTGTCCAAGCTGAAATAAGATTCTATGTCCCGTCAGTAGAATGTGTGGTTGATGCCTGTCTGGAATACTTACGAAAATCGCCGGGCAATTTCTCTAGAATTTTGTCGTTAAATTCGTCGACATAGATATTGAGAGGGGTGAGGAATGCGCGCTGAAGACACGTCTCGGCGTCTTCGAGCACATGTGGCGGGAAGAGGAAGTTAATAGTATCGTCGAAGTTTGTGGTCGCTGCTATGAGTGCGAGATTCTGTCGATTTCTGGAGCAGTCTTCACCAATCCCGTCCACGAAAGCTGTGAGTTGCAGTGTTGAGAGTCAAGATGCGAATGCTATTCCATAGCGCTGATGACTTTGCTGACGCTGCCAGAGTGGCTGTCTCTACTGCTCCACTGACAATGGGGCCTGCATGCCGAAAATCCCCCAAACCTATGAAGGTAATTCCTCCGAATGGTATTGCTGGTCCAACCACGCCATGATGGCAATGAGCAAAGAGCTGTAAAAAGGAGACAGAATCATGAGCGCAGAACAACACAGTATGACGTGGTGGACACCATAGCGCCCGAGCCGCCGGTATCTCGTGCTTAATACATGTATATATATAGATGCAATGAATGAATTTGATTGGGCCCCGCGCATGTTGCGACTATTTACATAAGCCACTGCCACCATTTGTTAGTTTCTCCTGAACCAGACGTATAACCTTATCATCCATCATGTCAGATCCTGTTAGAGAATGTTTGTCGTCTATGACTCTATGCATTTTATTCTTTGTACCTCACATCATACTTATTCTTGCTTCGATTCTTGGCTTCCAAAGCTATGATTACCATGTTACGTTCGCCCTAGGGGTGCTTGGAACAACTGTTCTCATCGCGAATCTAAACTACTGATTCTCGGTGGTGTCCCATTACCTCGTAAGTCGTTATGTCATCTATGGTACTCACGAGTTGAACCCAGCACATAGGATGGCCCTCAAAATAATTGGGGATGTGCGTTCCAATTATTCAATTGGGTAACAGTTCTTGTATACCTCGTTTCGCTAGGTGAGTTTCAAAATCAGTACTAGCCGTCTTCTAATTCCTATTATTAGTGCTGTTTGATGCCAAGATCTCCGCTTTTTCCGTGGCCTCAATGTCCATAGCGCTTATCCTACTCTTCCCCGTTTTCGAGTTTCCATTCTGGATCCTTGTAGGGAGCGGGAGAAACAAAGATCATCTTCGCATCTATGGGAAGATCCATGACTGGACTGCCGTCAAAGGGGGAGCCTTGTTGATTGGCAAGTCTAATATTCATCAGATCCGAGATCTTACTAACAATATCTAAAGTATTAGCAACAGGTCCCTTTGAACTTGCTGAGGAACTCGCCAAAGTGGTGGGTCACGTAATCATCACTGTCAGGAACCTCCTCAACCTCCTCCCCCGCCTGCAACTCGGTACGGAACAGCCACCATCTTATTCAGGAAGTACTATCCATTTTTGGCATCGCCCTATTAACCAAATTTATAAACAGTCCGAAACTCATTCCGTATCTAGCTCCTCCGGGTCCGCGGCGAAGGTCTGATTCAAATTATCTATTATTTAATTCATTAATGTATTACACCCTATTCCGTCTCCCTCAATGCCCTCCTTTTGCAATGGTATATCACCTTTTTCCAACATGTCTCCTGAGCTCTACATATTCGTTTTCGATCACCTTAACAGAGGCTGGGTATGCATATAAATCTCTCCCGCACGGTAATCGAGGATTTGCTCGCAATTCATGATGGTTTCAGAAGACAGCCCCCTGTTGACGTCCACCGCACATGAACCTATCTATGACAGGTTTGCGCCCGACGAGAAGAGCTGGATCATGTTTATTATCTCTTTTGCAGGTCTGTCGCCTAGTGAGTGCTGGCAGTTAAAGTGTACTGCTCATATGATGGTGTGATGCTGATGAACGCGAGTAGTGTTCGTCTCATCGACATTCGCGCCTTCCATCCCTCAAATGGTTAGGATATTGGCTCGATACATGCTGTCGTCAGGTGCGTGTTGTAATTCGTGATCAAGCGATTTTCCCAGTTTGACCGTCAGCCTGTCGATCTTGGCGAGTGCCGTTCGGAGCGTTAGTTTGGGCTGCTTATTCGGCTTTGTGTACGTGTATCCATAGCGTGTCGTGAACTCGCTGTAGTTTCGATTCCTAACTGCAGTCCTGCAGATGGACAACGATCGATGTATTTGTGGGGCATACCGTTTTTATGCATCGGGAGCTGCGGTGTCGCAATGTCGACTTCGTTGGCATTGCAGAGTCTGTTATTCTGGCGGTTCGTACAGACGTTTGGGTATTCCGGGGGAATATCGTTAGGTGCTGGTGTTATCGGTGACATTTATAAATTGGAGGAGAGGACTGCTATTGGAGTATTCTTCAGTGCGAGTAATACTAATGTTGAACGCTCTTGTGTAACTGACGTGGCTTTCTCAAGCTACACTTTTCGGGTTCGCCGTTGCCCCGCTTCTTGGAGGTAAATATATTCTGAGGCGCAGTATTGTTCCTGGCGCAATTTGCACTATTGCCTCGCTGCATGGTCGAGCTGTTTCTTGTATACCTTTCGTTTCCTGAGACGAACCATCCTAGCGCATTGGGCATTGACAAACTAACGCGCAGGAGATGGATCTGTATCAAATGGGTAAATCATCTGAGCAGTCTCTGGTTGTTCCGGAGTCCGAACATGTCGTGAGTATATTCATGGGGCACATTGCGTACTCGTTACAAACTCTTAGCTCTATGCGGGATGTGGATGCTTGCGTCGACTCCGATACTTATCACGGTAAACGAGTCGTTGTCGGAGGAAGTTCAAGGTATGGGCAGATTACCTCCATGGTGCCAATGACAATCATCACTCGGCTACCTCGTCGGAACGACACAATCGGGCCATATTCTCGAACCAAGTTAGTCGGCGCACAGGCAACGCTGAGTGGACGATCTACATCAACCTCTAATGTCTTGTATAACACTGCCAAAGCTCACTTCATTGAAGTTCACAGCAGGCAAAGCATTGCTCCAGAATCAACAGCAGCATAGTTGGCACTCCTGGTAAGAGCTTCCAGCATCATAATATAATGTGGGCTGGAATAAGATAGAAGTGCTAGTGAAACTTAATCGACGTGGATTCTAATGCTGCCTTCCCGCCCATGGCGGCTCGGCGACAACACGGGAAATCAGGTTCAAGATGGGTGCAGAGAAAAGTGTTCAACTAAGCTGAGGCTTCTCCACTAGTAACGTGGGAGTCGGGGATGCATAGCCACAACAGTGACAGCACTCACTGTCTTTCCTTACCGCTGGTCGAGTCGTAATTTTCTATTCGTATTCGTACGTCGATAGTGATGTTCTCAGATGAGCTCAAGACGTTCCGTCGACTAGGATTCCGACACGTTTGTCCTATTGTTTTCAATCATTCTGTTAGAGTACTGACTTTTCTTATGTTGCATTTGTGCCGACGTGTCCTTGACGTGACCCCTTATGCGTCGACCATTTTCTGTTCCTTAGTTTCTGCTCCAAATACTTAACTTCGCTTCCGTCATTGCATCTGGCCTCATGCTATGGAAAGGCCTCGGCCTAATCCTGAACACAGAATCTCCAATTGTTGTTGTCCTCAGGTATGTATGATTCACCTTAAACTGGATCCTGCATAAGTATTAATTTATCCCATATCTACAGTGGCTCGATGGAACCAGCGTTTTACCGTGGCGACCTTCTTTTTCTTACCAACCCCCCAGGCCAACGCTATCACACAGGCGATATCACTGTGTACAGGATCCCTGGCGCCGAAATACCCATTGTACACCGCGTCCTGGAAACCCGGGATGTCGTCATCCCATTTGACAATTCTACGGCGAACCGCGTCATCAGCAACAGGTGAGTTACTGTTTGTGGTTCGTTGCGGGGGTCAAGTCAAAGAATTCGATAACTGACTACAACTCACCCTGCACCAGACTCGCAAAGCTCAAACTCCCACCAGGGGAACATCAACTTATGCTCACGAAAGGCGACAACAACCATGTTGATGACATTGATCTCTACCAAGGCCTTGAATGGCTCGACCGAAGACATATCGTTGGCAAAGTTCGCGGGTATGTGTTTTTCGCATTATTTTCATTTTGTTCCTTCCTGTTTGAAGGCAAAGCCTATGCAACCTGACACGTCTCTTTTCCTACTCAATCTTCTAACTACACCTTCAATTTACTCATACTTCATCTCCAGGTTCCTTCCGTACATTGGCTACGTGACGATCGCCATGGTAAGCCTCTCTCTCCATCCCAGTTGAATACACGTGTGCCACTTGGTAGCGCGTTTTTCATGGATCTGTCGTTGCCCAATAACGCTCATCATGTCACACAGAATGATTTCCCGCAACTCAAATACGCGCTTCTCGGAGGTCTTGGGCTATTAGCTGTCATACAACGGGAGTAGAATTCTCTGAGGAGAGGGCCTTTATGCAGATTCATGTTACTTCTTTCATGTAAGGTGACCGCGCGCGCATATGAAATAGCAACAGTGGCCTCGATTGGCGACGTTCAACGTCTTGGATTTCTGATTCCCCAAGGAGGGTGACACACCTCGAACACGCGTCTCCAAGGTCAACGAACCTCAACTAACTCTGTTCCAATATTGGGAGGTAAGTCACGACGGCTCGTGTCCCGACTCTTCTTTTACGAAATAGTGAATGGCACGAAGCCATTCCAAATGCAATTCACAAGCCAACGTATTCAAGCAATACCTCGTGGATGAGTTGAATTTTTGAATTCTTCGATCCGCGATCCTTGATCCTGGTTGTCAACACAATCCAACAGTCGACGTACGACCGATTCCCTTCCCCCGTAAGAATCATCTCAGTTCGGGTTCGCCATTGCTCCGCTTCTTGGAGGTAAATATATTCTGGATGTTTGGGCATGCAGGATCCAACGATGTATTTAAACAGGTGCAGTGGCGCAATTTGCACTATTACCTCGCTGCATGGGGCTTGCTCGAGTTGTTTCTTGTATACCTTTCGTTTCCTGAGATGAACCATACTAGCGCATTAGGCATGGACAAACTAACGCGCAGGAGATGGATCCATATCAAATGGCCGGTAAATCCTCTGAGCAGTCTCTGGTTGCTCCGGAGTCCGGACCTATTTGCGGTCGTGAGTGCATTCATGATGTACATTGCGTACTCGTTTACAAACTCTTAGTTCTATGCGGGATGTAGATGCTTGCGTCGACTCTAATGCTTATCACTGACTATGGTGCGCCGACTCCCACTGTATAGTGCATTCTCACATAATTCTCCTCGTGCCGCTGGCGTTTACTATCGTAAGCTGACAGTCATCTTCCATCTCGTATCCTGATCATGGCGTGGGGTGTTCGGTATGATATCACAAACGAGGCCATCATCGGGGCGTGTTTCCTCCCAAACGGACTGGTAAACTTCAGTAAGTGCACACCATGGAAATCACTGTTCACTGACGCTATCTTTAACAATTGGTGCACCGGTTGCTGGCCGCCTATAGGACATTGTAGTCAGAAGATGGCGGAAGAAGCGCAATGGTGTGTGGTCTCCTGAAAAGCAACGTGGGTCTGAGGGCTGGTGATGATCCCGTCGTATCGATGCATCAACGCCTGAGAAACACTTCAGTGGTGGTGCAGAACTAGCTGCTCGGTATGGGGAGAGAAGATTTCGAGGGAGGGTGTCGTGAATTCGGAGTATGAGGCGACAAGACTTCGCCATCGCCAAAATTTTAGTTCCCTGAACACACCTTTTATCGGTGACAAAGCTGCTTGGCTGTGTGGCGCGTCTCTTCTATTGCAGTGACTTAATCCACCTCATGTGCAGTCAGTGCAGTCATTTCGTATGGGCATTGGGCAAGGCCTGGGTCGTCCCGATCATGTTCTCAATGCGAGTCGAATTCACAGACAACTGCTACGCCGCCAGACGGCAACAATGATGAATGCCCTTCGAGTAGTAAGAGAAACTACCACCACTGCGCTCTGCAGTGACCATGTCGTCGTATATATATGGAGAAATTTTCTGGGTCGCTACAAAGAGCAGCAGAAAGGTTTGGTGTGATCTGTAGTTTTGATTAGTTGACATACCAAATAGCAAAGAAGGACCGAACATCTCCGTTTTAGTGTCTGGTAGGCTGTACAAGCTCGCATGAGGCATGAAAGCTTGAGCTATTGAGTCTAGGCTATTCTGAGCCTGTCACGCAAGTTCGGAAGCATCCGACGTCGCTGCGGTCCACAAATATCGTACAAGGCACTGAAAGTGATCTCGGCAGGACACACTCAAGGCGGTCCTACTTAGGGCTTTGACTTCGCACCTTGTGCATATCGTGCCAACGATTTTCATACGACAATGTTCGCCAAACTTCCACAAACCCTAACGGCACCATTTGGATTATTGACCGACGAGGCGAAGCTAGCGTTTCGCAGTCGCCCTCAGGGAATTTCTAAGCTGTATACAACGAGGGTGAGTTCGTGAAACCTCCTTTTAGACTCTAACTATAACGATAAGTTGTCAACCGCAGCATATAGCCGAAACTGACAGCTACTGGGACCAGGTCGGTGATACCCTAGTTTATTGTCCACATGTTCAATTGAATAATATATCTCAGTACTTTGCCCTCTTTGACACGCCCTCTGATGTCTTTTCCCTCATATCAACTCATGACAGTACGTCCTAGCATTTGGTTCTTAATGAGGGTGGTTAATGAGACCTCCCAAGTTCGTAGAGCTCTCCTTGACTCGCCAGAAAATGTAGCGACTCTCATCAGAGTTGTGACGTCTCGTCTGTTCAATCTCGTGTCTGACCACACCTTCCCATCCGCACCACCAGCATCTATGGCGTCATATGCCACTTCCTTCATGAAGACCTCGAGCACAGAGCGTAACGCAACGAAGGAGGTCCTTAACAGTCTGCGAGTCCTGCAAAGGGTGCTGCCTGTTGTGTTTGAGGTTGAGGGAGAGTCTAACGCATTTGAGCTCGAGGTGTTGTGGAAGAAGGTTGAAGTCGACGACGAAATTGTACCCACTGCTCCGGAACAGGCACCTCAGTTCGTCATTGAAGATGATGATGACGGGAGTGAGAGTGGTCATGACTCCGACACGCAATCACAGACTCCTCAACCAAAACGGACGAAAACCTTGCCTTCGCTAGGAGAAAAGTTATTTACTTGCGTCAACGATCTCCTGTTTTGTTGCGGTTTCAGTCTCCCAACGAAGATACAAGTGGATCATTACAAAATCAATTATGTTATATGGTATGCATCGTTGGTCCAAAACGTATGCCTGGCTTACAATTACCTAGGGAGAAGGGTATAGGCTCGACGACTGACCCTGGACCAAATCATGCATATGACTCCAATAAAACTGAGGTTTTACGGCTTCTCCTGGTCCTTTTATCACGTCAGATATACATTCCGCCTGCCGCTCTCTTCACGCATCCTTCATTTTACACTCTGCATGTGGTTCGAAAAACTCCCCGACGCGACGTCTTGACATTACTTTGCTCCTTGCTAAACACCGTGATAAACTCCGCCACGACCAACAACATGACCATTGCCAGTGTAGCCGGAAAGGTCCCTTACAATCACCTAGTTTTCAAGGGCGAGGATTCCAGGACAGCACTTGTAGGCATGTGCCTGCAAGTTTTGTGTGTTGTATTGGATTTCCAGAGTGGTCCGGCCAGAGACATCGTTTCAGATTCTGGGGACGCCGCTACTTCATCATCCCCGACTACACAAACAAATGCCTTCCGTTATTTTTTGGCGAAATTGGTAAATTTGTCTTCTTCATCTGAGAATGCTATTGTTTATGGCGTATAGCATCGCACTTCAGGATTTCGCTTTTATCTTGAGCGGCATCATTGCCATTCTAGAGCAGCAGCTAGCTATATCAAACAATCTACTCCCTGGATCCAGGAAGTCGGTTCCTTATGTGCCTGAGACTAGTACGCATGTCTTTTATGTTTGCCTCACTCTTCTGATCCCGTACAGTCGTTTTGTTCTGGAAGGTCATCGAGCTCAACAAGGTAAGTAGATCGTCTAACCAGTATTGCCGACTTGACGTCTTATCCTTTCTCTAAGAAAT
The DNA here is from genome assembly GCF_016647625.1 of Suillus subalutaceus. Classification (NCBI taxonomy): domain Eukaryota; kingdom Fungi; phylum Basidiomycota; class Agaricomycetes; order Boletales; family Suillaceae; genus Suillus; species Suillus subalutaceus. Next base: position 16,170 of record NW_024540356.1, on the reverse strand, counting down.
TCCGTGCTTACCTGCTGGACTCAGATAAGGCAGTTGATGTCCTTGCATATCTTCTGTGCTATTCACTCGAGATCAAAGATAAGCCACGTACGTCTTCTCTAGTTATCTCTCAAGTAGGTACATATTTTCAATGGATTTCTAGAGCAACACGGACTTTGCAGAGCGCTCTCATACATCATTCAGACGCTATCGGCTGAGTCCGCGTTCGGCAATAAGCTCTCGTCACCAATAAATATACAGATACCGACAAAATGGATATCTCAGGGGGCATCGCATGGGACCGCTGGAGATTTCATGATTACTGTGAGCGAACAAGTGACTTTTACATTTATGGAAATTGATCCTTCGTAGTCAATATACTCCATCATTGCAACTACTTCAGGCTCCCTCAATTCCATATACCCGGCACTTATCATCGCGCTCGCGAATGCGGCTCCATATTTTAAAAACCTGTCTGTTGTTGCATCTAATCGTCTGCTTCAGCTCTTCACTTCGTTCTCGAACCCTCTATTCCTTCTATCCGACGAGAGCCACCCAAGACTTCTATTTCTTATGTGAGTCATTGTCGTATGGGAGTAGCACGACGCTTACTTGTTCCCAAGGCTCGAGGTCTTCAACTCGGTAATATTCCATCACCTTTCCGATAACCCCAATCTTCTGTATGCAGTCATCACCGCACAAAAAACTTTCGAAGAACTAGGGACATTCACTCTTGCCCGCGGACTTCGAGAGATCCAGCGTGTACAGCGGATCAAGGAAGAGCAAGCAAGCAAGGCGGAACGCGACCGAAAGGACGGCCCACAGCAGGAGCGCGCGTCTGTGGAGAGTGCACACCAGGAGAAATTACGCCTTCTCAAGAACGAGAGCGACCCTGCCTTCACCATTGCTTTGGATATCGAGTCTACTTCGTTTTCTGGTGAGGACCTTGAAGCTGGTCGGGGTGGGCATGAACAAACAGAGACCCGCCCGCTCACGTCTTCACCTTCGGAGAATAGCCCAACAACAAGTACCGGGACTATAACAGCTGCGTCAGAAAAGGCGAGAGGCAAGATGAAGGCTCGGCGGTCGATGTCGTTGGACACAATTAATGGAGATCGCATGGCTGCGGCTGGCGTTGGTAGGAATGGGTTTTTACCCACCCAAGAATGGGTGAGCCTCAGTTCACACTAACAGAACGTTGCCTGTCGCTAACTTCTACGAAACTAGGTTACGTCTTGGCAACAAGGGTAAGTACTTGCTCGATGGTGTTCGAGTGTCTCCTAAATGTTGACAGGCTACCCTTGGATACTGTGATGCTGGTCATATCAGAGCTCCTGCCAAAGATTCAGAATCTGCAAGCTGGCAGACAGAAGGCCAACTCAGCCGGCGCTATCACTGATTTCTTGCAAAGCGTGACATTGACTGATGTTCTGCCTCCTGCACCAGCGTTATATCCCAGACGATTTGTGGTATGTTCTTCTCCTCATGAGTGTGGAAGATGCTGACCCAGCGATTAGTGGTCGGATGCATCAATTGTCTGGTTGACGTCGCTCATATGGGGAGGTGTTTATGTGCATGGAATGTCGCCTCTCGGGATATGGAACTTCACCAAAGTACGACTCTTTTTTTGTGAAGCACACGCAAACACAACAGCGGCAAATCACGGACACGATGTCAAGCGTCGTTGGAGGGCTGTTCTCACCCACCAGACAAAGACCCGAGCGTTCGTCCAATCAGTGATATTTCATGGTTTCGTGTGTTTTTTGGTGTATTGTAAATATGTGTGCCATTCACGATGATGCTACGGAAGGTTTACCTCAAGGACATGATATCAGACGTGTTTCTCAGTGTAGACGAAAAATAGTCCTTGTCATATTTTTAGTTGGCATTTTGTGATTTGAAGTTCCTTCAACCGACTCAACTTGACTTTTTAACATGTTGACAGACGAAATTGGGATCTCACATAGTTACTTACATTGGCTCAGTGCTGAGTATGTACCAAACGCTCAACGTTGCAACAACAACTTGCGCATACTTACATTATAGAGCAAGAGTAGAAAAACCAGCGATGCATTGCTCAAAGCCAGTTAAACTTTCACTCGTCGTTATTACAGAAAATGATGCCACAAAGATTATTTGATTATTTTTTCCCGAGTTGACACAGAGAGTGCGTCATCGAAACGGGTGCATTAAAAACCCCAGTGGGGAAAAGCTACCGCCCTCAGCACTCTGGTGTATGAAGATTACATGGCAGAGGAATACAGGTGGAAGAGGAAAATAAGACATTGGCGCCGGAGACTACCGTGACAATCGCTGACTGCATGTCGCACAGTGTGAGCTCAATCAGGCGGGGTCCATAGTCTCGTTCAGGGTGTCCGACATCCAGAGGGGAGTGGCGCTATTTATTTATCTTACCGGGCTCCTCGAACCTCCACCGTATTGCAGCGATGCACGGCTTCGGCACCCGTGCGCACAGCAACGCCAAGATTGCTGCTCTTGTAGCGCCACCGGGTTCATGCGCGCTCGACGTTCGCGAGGAGACCTCGGTGTCGGCGCGCATGAACGTTACGAGGATGGGCAGATCGGCCCAGAGCCTCGACGAGTATCTTGACGGACGTCCGTATTGTAACGCGCGTACGTAAGTGAGTAGAAGTAAGCCTTAGATAGGGGAGAAGGGTGAGGAATGAGGTCGATCTGAGTTGGGGCAACGCACTTTATGTATGTATGGTGATGGGTCCAAGCAAGGTCAAAGTGAAAAGCTGTGGCATAGACGCCACCCTAAAGATTCAAGCGGACATGCCACACGCTCACAAGTCCAGAAAGGAAGAATTTTTTGGAGGGCTGGAGTCACGATCCTGACATCGGAAATCAAACGATCAATGAGAAGACCCAGATAATATCAGTGGTGTGCCCAATTATGTTGAGCGAGTGGCATTCACTCCTTGACAACCTGCGCCCACTACAACAAACAAATGCAGCATTTGTCCACATCATAAAAGGGAAGTGCGCCATCCGATAAGAAATTTTAGGCGTTCCTCCTCTGAGGCCGTCGGACTAATGATCAAAGAATCTCTCGACGCACTTTGAGAACGGAATAATAAGGGAGGCTAACGAGAGCTAATGTGGGCCCCGGAACAAAGCCTTTTGTTTTGTTCTGTTCTGTCATGTTTGACGACGGCTTTTAGTAACAAATGGGGATGAAGAAAAGGACGACCTTTGACAGCTTTTCACAATCACGGCTGATGGACTATTATCCACGTGACCCTGAACACTACACCTGCCGAATCAACCCAGATTCCAGAATCAGAAGCAAATCAGAAGATAGGCAGTGATAGGCTTCAACCAGATGTGGCGCAAGATCCCAAGGAAAGCCATGTAATCTCCAGCCTAAATCGCGATTTGCTGTCGACCGGAAGAAAAAAAAACAACAAAATTTTATCAGCCTTCTGCCATGGCATCTCCATCATCTCCTAAAGGCTGCTGCTCTCCGCCACCCGCACTCAATCCCTCAACCCCAAAATCCACGCGCTGCACTTCCAAAGTCCGCAGATTGACAAGCACTAGAACGCCCGTCTGCGAGAAAGCTAGGCACCAGAACAATTCTGCAATATCTTCCTGCCCTGCCCGATCCATCTTCTGAACCCACCAGCTCCGTACCGAATTGGGGCATCCCGCCAACAAGGTAAATATCCGGGGTTTCCCACAAAATAAAAGGGTCTCGGTCCCGATAAGGATGACACCACAGTGTGTCTGGAGCAGTTGGAGCAACGTGGCGCCATCTTAGGGTTGAAGCAGCGATCGACACGAGGCTCGAGGGCGGGGTTGGAAGATATTTGTACATGTCAAGAACAGGCTGTCCAGAGGTCACCAATAGGCTGCGAGTGACAGGCGGATGATTTGATTGAGAAGACGAAGTTCGCCCTTCGTTCGGTATCGGTGACTCGGCTTCATCACATCTTACGCGAAGCCAGGCCGGATTTGATTCGCAGTGGAATGACTCGAATGCTGCAGCCTTCCCGAACATCGCACGGGGGAAAGGCTGCTGTGGAAGAATGGTTCCAGAAGGATCATCCTCTCCAGGCAATATGTGGACAGGAAGTGCGGAAGTTAAATCATGAAGATGAGCGGAAAGAGCAAGATTCGGATGAGGAGAAAAAACTGCCTGTGCTGAAGCGCCGAATTTTCTCTGGGTTACACTTGGTTATCTGCCATTACAAAGAAGGGACCTTAACTTACTGGTCTCTTCTCGTCGTCACCCTCTTCACCATATTCCGCAAGTGATAGCGAATTTCCGGCGATGATAAGCCGTGTTATTCGTGATGCTAATTGTTGGTCCTCAGGACCACCTGCTTCTCCGGTGAGGTACTCCACAAGCATTTGGATTTGCGCATCCGCAGGTGAGGGTGACCCAATGGATAGTCCCGAAATGACGGCCACATATTCATCTTGCGTGGATGAAGAGCTAGATCATAAAGCGTCTTGGGCTCAGTTGTATATCTGGAAAGCAGTAAACTTACTCGACATCCATATCCATGGCGTTTGAGCCAAGAAATTCTTCCTCTGCAAATGTTGCAAGTCCCGCAGTGCACATATCTACAACTTCGAAGTCTCCTGTGGGCGTTTCCATACCCAGAGCGGCGACTATGACGCCTGTGACTAGGCGTTCCTCACCGACACGGTCACCGACTAATTTAAGACGACCCGACTCATCCTCCAACATAACGCTGTCTTCATCGCAGTAGAATTTCTCACGCGGTGGTGGAGCCGGGATGGAATGCTTTACACATATCAACTCTGAGAATGGCTGGTTCCATGTACAAGTTACTCACATCCCGGCCAATGTCTTCCAGAACATTCGGCTTGAGTGGCATGTCCATGTAGACTGTACCAATTACCCAACATAGTTGAGATTTAACAACATCAAGGACGCGTGCTACATAGAGCGGTTCACCTAATTGTACCTAAAGTGAGCACTCGAAAAGGATGGAAGGTTGTTGTCACGTACTTTGTAGTCCATCCCACCTAGCTTTTGCCCGCTTCTCCACTGCATTTCTCAGTAATGTCAGACGTGTAAAGTATATATTTGCATATTGGTGCTTGTAAGACTTGTTCTTTGTGTCTATCAAGAAAGACGGCGTCATCTCGGTTGGAGGAACAACGGTGGTTGTCGGTCGGACAAGTGGACATGATGGAGTTGGTCTGTGCAAATAAATGAGACCTCTAATGGTCTATGCATATGCAGTAATGTTACCCACATTGAATCAAGGGTTGTCATGTTGTATGTTCAGATTCTAGGCGCGGTCAGACTCCAGTGAACGTGGGTCGCGCGACTGGTCAGACGCGTCTACTGGATTTGGTCGTGTTTGTAAGTAATTCTTTTCTTGGATCCATCAACCCCCTAGTCTTGCCCTAGTCACTTGCTAAGCCTTCACTAGCTGTGGAATCAATGCTCGAGTGCCGCTAGTATGGTGTGTACACAACACCATCCGACTTGTCAGTAGGCAAACCACTGAAACCAACTCATTCAGAGATCATCTTGCGGTCACCCGGGATAACGGAACGTTCAACGAGTCTGACCTTGGTTTGGCCCGCAGCAAGCTTCATGTGATCAGATACCTGACGTACGAGTGATCTATTTTGAGAACCGTAACTGTTCAACGTCATCGCCTCATCATATCATATGTGCCGGAGGGCTATATAAGATCAGATAAGATGATCGCAAACACTGTCTCCTTCTCTCCATCCATCATTTACCATGCTCTCAAAGGTCAGTACTCATCGTCCAAGCTCATGGAACGCTTCGCTTTAGCTCCACATAGCACATCAACCCAGACAGACTCATCCGCGAGTCCAAGGTTAGGAGTTCGCCATCGAATTCTATCACACTCAGACTGATAGAATATCCGTAGGATAAGAAGTCTAATCATCATCATCTGACTGGCAAGGACTCGCATTCCACATCTCACCCGTATGGAGCGCGGTACGGAATCGCATCCATACCCAAGTTCCATATCCCTTCCAAGGGGGCCAGCGCGGAGACCACTTACCAGCTGATCCATGATGAACTATCCCTTGATGGATCTACCAGTCTCAAGTCAGTCTTGTCAACTTCGTATTATTTGTTGTCTTCTCACCTTCCCGAAGTCTTGCGTCCTTTGTACAAACCTGGATGCCAGAACCTGCGAACAAGTTGATGATGGAAAACATGTCCAAAAATTTAATAGATCAGGATGAGTACCCTATGACGCGTATGTCACACATAGCAACCCATCTAATGATCACCACTTATCATCGCTCGCAGAGGAAATTCATACCCGTTGTGTCTCGATCCTTGCTGATCTTTGGCATGCACCTTCGGCACATGAGGCAATTGGGACTGCCACTACCGGTTCATCGGAAGCTATACAGCTGGGTGGTCTCGCCATGAAGCGACGCTGGCAAGAGCGTCGCAAGGCTGAGGGCAAGTCCATCCACGAACCTGGCCCCAACATCGTCATGGGCGCGAATGCCCAGGTCGCTCTTGAAAAGTTTGCACGTTACTTCGAGGTCGAATGCCGCCTCGTACCAGTCAGTGTCGAGAGCAAGTACAGGCTCGACCCCAAGAAAGCCATGGAATATGTCGATGAAAATACCATTGGCGTTTATGTCATCCTCGGCAGTACTTACAACCGGTCACTACGAACCAGTAAAAGAGATGTCTGACCTTCTCGACGAGTACGAGCAGAAGACGGGAATCAACGTCCCCATCCACGGTGAGGTGTCTTTGTATTCTTTTCCCTGTATATCCCCTGACTCCCTTTTCAGTCGACGGAGCTTCGGGGGCCTTCGTCGCGCCCTTTGCGCATCCAAAGCTGCTTTGGGACTTCAAGCTTCCGCGGGTTGTCTCTATCAACACCTCAGGTCACAAGTTTGGTCTAGCTTACGTGGGTGTCGGTTGGGTGGTATGGCGCTCCAAGGAGTATCTCCCGAAGGACCTCATCTTTGAGCTGCATTACCTTGGTTCAGTTGAATACTCATTCTCGCTCAACTTCTCCCGCCCTGCCGCACCCATCATCGCTCAATACTTTAACTTTATCCACCTCGGATTTGAGGGATACCGCGAGGTAGCCAAAGATGACCTCGAGAATGCAAGGCTCTTGAGTCGTGCTCTTGAGAAGTCTGGGTGGTACACAGTGCTCAGCGATATACACCGACCAAAAGTCAAAGATATCCTTCAGAAGAATGCCCACAACGACTTCGACGAAGAAAATGTCGAGGTCAGCATTCTATCACTGGATAGCAACGCTTTCTGACTTCCCGCAGAACTATGAAGAAGGTCTTCCGGTTGTTGCATTCCGGTTCTCCGACAGTTTCCAAGAGTCGTACCCAGACATTCAACAGAAATGGATTCAGATTCTTCTGCGAGCTAAAGGGTGGATTGTGCCGAACTACGAACTTGCCCCTGACTTGGAACAGGTTCAAATTCTTCGGGTCGTCGTCAAGGAGAATATGACTGAATCGGTCAGCATTCTTCTCTTGATTTTCTTGTCGAGTTTTATTGAGGCTATCGTCTAGTTGGTAGACCGCCTGTTGGAAGATATCGTAAGCAACGTTGAATACTTTGACTAGTGCAAGAGCTGATGATTGTGCAGGTCGAGGTTACTCAAGACCTCATTAAGCAAGATTCCCCGACAAATGCCCTCAACTTACTTGGAAACCACAGCCGTAAGAACCGTGACAATAGTGGTAAGATGGACGAAGGCTCTGCGTCCGGGTACTCCGGTACGTACTCGAAGCCGTGTTAGAGTGGGCTGGGGTGAAAGAGTGGTGGAAAGATTCATTTTTGCGAAACACAGTACTGGATATACTGTAGAAAGTGTCAGAAAAGGTTAAGGAATTGTAAAAGGCCTGCTGAGGGCTAGGAATATGAATCACGAGGTTTTGGAGCACCACTGAGGTTCAGGATGGGACTGGCTTGACTGCCGACGGTCATCAATCCTCGCGCATTTCAACGAGCATTTTGATTCTGGGTGAAGGTAAATTATGTTCGCCTTGTACCATTCCACCGCTTTCAAGTTGTCCTGATCTCACGCCATAAAAACCAGGGGTTTAGGCATTAAGGTCAAACGAGATTTTGATGGCTGTAATCCCCATCTTATTATTCCGATTACATGTAAATTATTTCAGGATAACAGAGCTGTTTTTCTGCCAGTGAGCTATCGTGTCGTGCACTGTCGTCAATCACAAGTCTGCAAAGCTATCCTCCTCAAACTCATTCGTCACATCCTCCCCATCTTCTGGACCAAAGTCATCAACATCGTTATTGGCCTCTTCACCCGCGCGCTTTGTAGAGGCGCCGTACTTAGTTCTGACGAGGCGGGGAGAAACAATATCGAAAGGCTGTGAAGAGAGAAAGGTTAGGAGTGGGATGAGTTTCGAGTTTGGGTGACGTTGGTTGAGGCTTGAGCTATTCAGCTGAGAATGGGATTTGTTAAGAATAATGTTAGTGAAGATGATATCCGAAGAAAGAGGTTAGTAAACCACGAAAGCTTCGTTGGGGAGGGTCTGGCTCCGCCAGACTGCACGTGTGCGCAGGGTCCGGGAAGAGCGTTCTGAGTTCGGTGGTTCGAGCTTGAAGATTGAGTTTGCGAAAAATACAAACCGGACGCGGAGGGGCTGAGCGTGTTGTGACCGAGTCTCAGGGTGCGGGATGAAAGGGACCGCAGAGAAGAAGAGAAAAACGAGACCAGATCATAACACGCTGGTGTAGAGTCATAATCGTGCTATATATCCTACAAGTTGTATCCGTACTCAACCAATTTTTTCTTCTTTCAGTATTGAGGTTGTTCTGAGTCGCGCCTCGGCCCCGACACATTACATGTTTCGAAATCTCTGTGTTCCCGGGTATGGTCATTTTCTTGGCAAGCCGAGTTCTGTTGGGTTTCGAACGCCGTCTCCGGTCCCAGGATGATTGCCCCTCGATTCACAGTTGGTAAGTAATATCAGTTGTTGGTGTATAACAGACTCACCTAAACACCCGGTTTTTTTTTCCGTTTTGCTACCAGTACGAAGTCTGTCGACAGTTCGTCCTCTGGAAGGGTTCCGTACGATTGGCACTGGGATATATCTTCGGGATATCCACGAACAATGTCAGGATACTAAATCTCCAAAGTGAGTCGGTGTTCGTTGTTTAGCAAGTTAGCTGACAGGAATTCTGTAGCGTCGTTTTGATATTCGGATGGCGTAAATTTCTAAGTCTGTGTTCTTGTAGTCCATGTTTAATGAGTATTGTCCACAGTGGGAGCAAATCCCAGGCATTTGCGGAATTATACCAGTGCATATGCCAAATTATACCCAAAAGCGTCTCAGATCATCGTTCAGTGCAACCGCGACTTGTTCTGGACTACAAGCAGTGCTAGGGTGAGCACCTCACAGTAATTGCTTACTGTTGTCTTGTGGCCTCACATGTGAAAGTCACGGAGGCTCAAGCTTGTCATCGACGCCTTAGAAGCACTACGTTGCTTGCCATCTTCTTCTGCCCAACGGCTCGCGCGAATACTTACTCATGTGTTTTCCAATGGTGGGCTCTCCCCGGTTGAACTTGGAAAAAGCTGAACCTTGTACGGCAACAGCAGGAGGTTCCCTGCAAATGTCACTTCTTGGACATATGCTGCAGCGGAAATATGGTTCCACACCAGTTCTAGGGTCATCTGCGAGAGCATTGATCCTTGACTCGTGCCCAACAGCGGGTGACCTAAAATCAATCAAACTCGTTGTTAGAACTGTCATCCGGAACCCAATTGCCAGACGCATCGTACTCCCAATCGTACACACGATACATTCTATCCGCTTCGGACTCTCTTTGCTGTTCGGTAAGCAAATGATTATTCTAGAAAACCTCCGAATCGAAATGTGGAATCCCCGCATCTTGCCATGATGGGCCTCCACACACCCCGCCTCTACCTTTTTTCGCGCGAGGATAATTTGGTTTCGTGTCAAGAGGTCACACGACATGCTGGGACTGCGAAGGAGCGCGGAATGGACGTGCGTTGCGAGCTATTTGAAGAGAGCGCACATGTAGTGCACCTCCTGGTCGAGCCAGAGAGGTATTGGTCTTCAGTGCAGGAGGTTTAGGCTGTCGCAACCAAGGAGAAAAGCGAGCATTAGAGGATACAAGGATTCTCCTTCGGTCGGCTCTACGACAATACAGTGTTGGCAGTAACCACTCAGCAAATACTATATTAGCATCGTCTGCAAATAGACAGTGTCTTTTCGCACTGTCCATAACGAACGGTTTGAATGGAATGTGAGGGATGCAGTGGCTTTCGAATGTATTGATTTTAAGGAAGCGACAATGCAGCGCGACGACGCGCACGCGCGCGTTTCTCACCAATCCCATTTCTACTTGAGAGGTTACATACTCCAGGATCGGTTGACATTCAAGGTAGTCGAGTGTGTTTTGGTGTGCTCAATTGAGTCTGCTCAGCTTCTTTTAGGCTGTCTGAACTTAAATAAGATCCTACATAGTTTCGTCAGTGAAATGTGTGATTGATATCAGTTGTGATACTTACGAAAATCACCCAGCAATTTCTCTAGAATTATGTCGTTGAAAATCCATCGACATAGACGTTGAGAGGGGAAAGGGATGCACGATCAAGACAGCTTTCAGGGTCTTCGAGAATTGATGGGAAGAGGAAATCAATTGTGTCATTGAAGTTTGTGCTCCAACAACGCCGTAGAGGTCGCCATAGTATGTGCATGAACGCGCAACAACACAGTATGACGCAGCAGACGGAAAGAGCCGTGAAGAAAAGACAGAATGCAACAACACAGCATGACGTGTTGGACGCCATCGCCGGTGGCTATGCACGTGACGCGATAAGCACAGCAACCCGGTATCTCGTGCTTATATGTGTTGTAGTTGTAGATGTTGTAGATATATATCTTTCTCAGAAATTCCTCAGTTCACTGATGCCGCTGATGCGTAGAAGGCTCACGGACCGACGGCGTCACGGTGCTGACCTCTCATTAGCCTCACTCAATTCCATTTTATTATTTTTGCGAACGAACGTGAACGAGTGTATATTAATTTTGCTGTGGGGAACAAGAAAATGAGAAAAAGATAAAATGATGCTTATATTGGACTGCTGGGTATGTCCTAACATGTTGTTCGACGCTTGTCATCGCGAAATGCGAGCGCGGGGATGCCAGTACAATTATCAATGCATCATACGCCCGTGCCATGGCGCGTTTACCACGTCTCGGACACCAGCCACTGAAGCACCATCAGTCTACGGCTAGACAGCCTGAAGTCTTTGCCATTGCACAACTGGCTGCAGCTGCGTGTGCAGTAGAAGACGATGTCGACGAACTTCTCGGCCTCGCTCTTGCAGCCCTCGCAGCAGACCATAGACGGAAACCGCGAAGCAAGAAATAGTATGGAATCCGTAGAGAATATGACTTTCAAGTTGGAACGGGAACTCATACCTAACCCGGCGCGCTGCCTGCAGCACCAAGACTTGCGGTCTTAAAACACATCCTAAACCTCAGTGGTGCTCCAAAACCTCGTGATTCATATTCCTGGCCCTCAGCAGGCCTAATCTTTACAATTCCTTAACTTTTTCTGATACTTTTCTACAGAATGTCCAGTACGATGCACGAATGTCGCTAAAATGAATCTTTCCACCACTCTTTCACCTCTGCCAGCTCTAACACGGCTTCGCGTACGTACCGGAGCACCCGGACGCAGAGCCTTCGTCCATCTTACCAGTATTGTCACGGTTCTTACGGCTGTGGTTTCCAAGTAAGTTGAGGGCATGTGTCGGGGACTCTTGCTTAATGAGGTCTTGAGTAACCTCGACCTGGACAATCATCAGCTTTTGCACTAGTCAAAATATTCCAAGTTGCTTACGATATCTTCTAACAGGCGGTCCACCAACTAGACGATAGCCTCAGTAAAGCTCGACAAGAAAATTAAGAGAAGAATGCTGACCGCTTCAGTCATGTTCTCTCTGACGACGACCCGAAGGATTTGAACCTGTTCCAAGTCAGGGGCAAGTTCGTAGTTCGGCACAATCCACCCTTTAGCTCGCAGAAGAGTCTGGATCCATTTCTGTTGAATTTCAGGGTACGACTCTTGGAAACTGTCGGAGAACCGGAATGCAACAACCGGAAGACCTTCTTCATAGTTCTGCGGGACGTCAGAAAGCGTTGCTATCCAGCGGTAGAATGCTGACCTCGACATTTTCTTCGTCGAAGTCGTTGTGGGCATTCTTCTGAAGGATATTTTCGGCTTTTGGTCGGTGTATCTCGCTGAGCACTGTGTACCACCCAGACTTCTCAAGAGCACGACTCAAGAGCCTTGCATTCTTGAGATCATCTTTAGCTACCGCGCGGTATCCCTCAAATCCGAGGTGGATAAAATTGAAGTATTGAGCGATGATGGGTGCGGCAGGACGGGAGAAGTTGAGCGAGAATGAGTATTCAACTGAACCAAGGTAATGCAGCTCAAAGATGAGATCCTTCGGGAGGTACTCCTTGGAGCGCCATACCACCCAACCGACACCCACGTAAGCTAGACCAAACTTGTGACCCGAGGTGTTGATAGAGACAACCCGCGGAAGCTTGAAGTCCCAAAGCAGCTTTGGATGCGCAAAGGGCGCGACGAAGGCTCCCGAAGCTCCGTCGACTGAAAAGGGAGTCAGGGGATATCAAGGGAACAGAATACAAAGACACCTCACCGTGGATGGGGACGTTGATTCCCGTCTTCTGCTCGTACTCGTCGAGAAGGTCAGACATCTCTTTTACTGGTTCGTAGTGACCGGTGTAAGTACTGCCGAGGATGACATAAACGCCAATGGTATTTTCATCGACATATTCCATGGCTTTCTTGGGGTCGAGCCTGTACTTGCTCTCGACACTGACTGGTACGAGACGGCATTCGACCTCGAAGTAACGTGCAAACTTTTCAAGAGCGACCTGGGCATTCGCGCCCATGACGATGTTGGGGCCAGGCTCGTGGATGGACTTGCCCTCAGCCTTGCGACGCTCTTGCCAGCGTCGCTTCATGGCGAGACCACCCAGCTGTATAGCTTCCGATGAACCGGTAGTGGCAGTCCCAATTGCCTCATGTGCCGAAGGTGCATGCCAAAGATCAGCAAGGATCGAGACACAACGGGTATGAATTTCCTCTGCGAGCGATGATAAGTGGTGATCATTAGATGGGCTACTATGTGTGACATACGCGTCATAGGGTACTCATCCTGATCTATTAAATTTTTGGACATGTTTTCCATCATCAACTTGTTCGCAGGTTCTGGCATCCAGGTGTGTACAAAGGACGCAAGACTTCGGGAAGGTGAGAAGACAACAAATAATACGAAGTTGACAAGACTGACTTGAGACTGGTAGATCCATCAAGGGACAATTCATCGTGGATCAGCTGGTAAGTGGTCTCCGCGCTGGCCCCCTTGGAAGGGATATGGAACTTGGGTATGGATGCGATTCCGTACCGCGCTCCATACGGGTGAGATTTGGAATTGGAGTCCTTGCCAGTCAGATGACGATGATTAGACTTCTTATCCTACGGATATCCTATCAGTCCGAGTATGATAGAATTCGATGGCGAACTCCTAACCTTGGACTCGCTGATGAGTCTGTCTGGGTTGATGTGCTATGTGGAGTTAAAGCGAAGCGTTCCATGAGCTTGGACGATGAGTACTGACCTTTGAGAGCATGGTAAACGATGGATGGAGAGAAGGAGACAGTGTTTGCGATCATCTTATCTGATCTTATATAGTCCTCCGGAACATATGATATGATGAGTCGATGACGTCGAACAGTTGCGGTTCTCAAAATAGATCACTCATACGTCATGTATCTGATCACACGAAGCTTGCTGCGGGCCAAACCAAGGTCAGACTCATTGACTGTTCCGTTATTCCGGGTGACCGCAAGATGAGCTCATGATATTGACTTGATTTCAGTACGTTTGCCTACTGACACGTCGAAGAATGTTGTGTACACACCATGCTAGCGGCACTCGAGCATTGATATAAGAAATTCTCCAGCTAGTGAAGGCTTAGCAAGTGACTAGGGGGTTGATGATTTGCAGTGGATCCAAGAAAAGAATTACTTACAAAAACGACCAAATCCAATAAACGCGTCTGACCAGTGCCAATCAGCAAAAGTGCCCAAATCTAGCAGGGGTCCGGACAATCTGAGCTGAGAAATTGACGGTCTAGTATAGCTTACTTAAGCTTATCGGCGCACGTGCACGGTCCACGGATGGATGAACGACCCCAGGCGCAGACGACAGGGTATACTGTCATATTGAAGCTTCAAGGTGTGTGATAAGAGACACACCTTGATGTTGCCTTGATGCATAATGTGTCTAGTTCCTTGACATTTGCAGCTTGATGCTTCATGAAGCATCAAGCCTTTATGTCTCTGCCTTGAAGGTTCAAGCCAATTTTTGCAGGACCTCTACCCGTACCCGTCGCGGGTGAGCCACAACGGGTACCCATGACCCGTACCACCCGACCCACGAGTCACCCGCGGGTGTTGCCCGGGCAGGTACCCGGGCAAACCCTACCCATGATACGCCCTATCCCACAACACTTAGGATCTTTAGCTCCACCCCTTTCGGGCAGGTACGCCCCTTCCCGGCTTCTTTGCGTCTCTGCGCTGAAGGTTCACGCTTTCTCACGACGCTTCCGTTCTTTAGTTTCACCCTTTTTGAGCAGGTACGCCCCTTCCCGGCTTCTTTGCACCTCTGCGCTGAAGCTTCACGACATCTCAGATATTCGGTTTCGCCCTTTTGAGCAGGTACGCCCCCTTCCCGGCGTCTTAATTCCTTCCTGGCTTCCCCTCTTGGCTTCTTCCCTCCATTCCTGGTCTCTCTCCCCCCTTCTCGACCCATCTAGTCAATTGGTTTGATGCCGAACGAGGATTAAGATTCACCACTTACTACTACTTGAAATTTTACTAAGTCCTGTCTGTAGTGTGTATAAATGTGTATACAACACTGTGCGAATCAAAATTTTGCCAAGTCCCACTCCCACTGTAGTATGTACAAATCCAGCGCTGCACATATGACTTACAATGAAATAGTGTTGTGTGCACGAAATTTTCACCAAGTCTGACATTGCAAATAGTGTTTTAAAGTCCAGTTGCAGGACTGCAAAATGACCGGCAACCGGACCGGACCGCAACCGGTCCTAAGCAGGACCGGTCGCAGTCTTTTCCAGTTGCAAGATCAGTCCGGTCCAGTTGCCCAAAGTTTGTGAAAAATCAAAGGACCGGTCCAGAACCGGTTAAGACCGGTCTTTGGGGGACCGGTTGCTATGTACTTAGGGCCATGCGCCCGCCCCCACCATGACGCAATTAACGCCAGGCGGGATGCTTGCTAAATAGGGCCAGGCGCCCGCCCCCACCATAGTGAGGTAGATACAATATTTCTTGAAGGTATTTTTGAGCTGGGGCACTATTTAATGCCGGTGTTGAGATTTAACGGATTCAAGCCTAATTATACTTGGCGGGACACGTAACTACCAAGTATAATAAGGCTTATTAATAGGGCACCCCAGGTGGAATTCACTGATGCTAATGATCTATGTATATACAGTAATGTTACCCACATTGAATCAAGCCTGAGGGTTGAAAACGTTGACATGTCAATTGTATGTTCAGATTCTAGGCGCGGTCAGACTCCAGTGAACGTCGTGCGACCGATCAGACGCGTTTATTGGATTTGGTCATGTTTGTAAGTAACTCTTTTCTTGGATCCACTGCAAATCATCAACGTTCAACCCCCTAGTCACTTGCTAAGCCTTCAATAGCTGTGGAATCAATGCTCGAGTGCCGCTAGTATGGTGCGCACACAACATTCTTCGACTTGTCAGTAGGCAAACCACTGAAATCAAGTCAATATTTAAGAGTTCATCTTGCAGTCACCCGGAATAACGGAACGTTCCAAGAGTCTGACCTTGGTTTGGCCCGCAGTAAGCTTCGTGTGATCAGACTGCCTGACGTGTGAGTGATCTATTTTGAGAACCGTAAGTTAACTGTTCGACATCATCGCCTCATCATATCGTATGTTCCAGAGGGCTATATAAAATCAGATCAGATGATCGCAAACACTGTCTCCTTCTCTCCATCCATCATTTACCATGCTCTCAAAGGTCAGTACTCATCGTCCGAGCTCATGGAACG